>NC_081344.1:13929983-13949660 GCF_029784015.1 Lycium ferocissimum
TAATTGAAACCATTTTTTTCCAAGTAAGTGTCTCCCTCCTTATAAAGGAATCTCCATGTATGGTACCTTTTCTAATGTCTCTCTGTTAGAGAGCAAGACACTAATTCTATTATTTCTAACACCATTTTTACATGATAACAGTTGGAGAAAAGACACGTCCCTCTTTGTCTTGGACGCAAATAAAATATACTATGATATTGTCAAACCATAAACATCTATCCTACCATTTATTAAACATGATTTTTATAAATTATAAAGGATACAAATTTAAAGATGAGTAGAGTAAAGAAAGTAGAACCCGATTTATCATCGAACTTATAATTCGATTACGAACTTGCCGTCATGTCATTAACCAGATCAGATTCACCGTTGAAAGCATATTGGTGCGCACTAATAAGAGAATTTGAAAAACCAAAGTCTTTATTCACTTTGTGTGCCTTAAAATATTCTCATGGCCTCGATCTTTCTTTTCCTCTCCGTGTTCCGTCTGCTTCTAATAATCATATCTTGCTTTACAATAAAGGATATGGATGGCAGGATGGGCTGCATCCATGTCGCTCAACAATTGATGGTCATGTTTGTCTTTGCAATAGTGTGCCTACTAGACCATTTTTAACATCTGTGTTGTCTGAGAACTGGTTGCCTCTGTTGGGTTAGGCAACATAACTTGATTTCTCTTCTTTCACAAACAACGGTAGAAACAAAAAAAAAAAAATTGGTTCAAATTGGCAAATTTGATCCAAAATCTATTGGAAAGCCATGATGCCAAATTCTCCGTTCCATTGTCATTAAGATGCAATCCGTGAGCGATCTCTTCAAATTGATAAACGCCCGCCAAAGGCCATCTCGCTTCTGATTTTCACAGTAATTTAGTAACGTAAATATCAAAATACTAGATTTCTTAAGCTTGTTATCTATCAGTGTTCAAACCAGTAATTCAGCGAGACCAGTAATTTAATAAAACTAAAACCGGTTTCTGTTTTTCAAAACCAAAACTGTTAAAGATAGAAATTAGATGAAACAGAAAATTTCCGAGCCCACAAGTTTCTTGTGTGTCCTTAAGAAATCTAATCCCCTCACAGTTGCCAAGGTTAATGGATTAATTTCTCCCAGGATAGAACGGAAAACTATTCTGCGATAGCGGCAATGCAAATTGCAGAACTTCAGCGAACTCAAATGGCGGCAGCAAATCACACGACTCTACGATATTTTTGTTTTAAAAACAAATGCAGAGAAATTAGAGGGGAGAGAGATTCAGATTTTTCGGTTTATATAATCATGGCAAGCCTCAAATTTATAAGAAGTGAAAGGGTGAGATGAAGAGGCGCAATCCAAAAGGTGCCTCTTCTATTTCCCATTCACACCCTTTAAAAAACCCAACAAAAATAGATTAGGTTTATGGCTTGTATTTCTCCCTCACTCTTCTCTTCTCCCTCACCCCTCTCTCTCTCCATTCCTCTCTCCAGCCAAATGGTGACACCACCATGTGATTCTTTGTCATGTTGCAATAGTAAGGAGTCGTTTGGACATGGTTTGAAACCAAGGTTTCAAACCATGATTTGAAACCATGTTTGGACATGTAATTTGGATATCTTAAATTGTATTTTCTCTTATAGACATAAAACCCCCACAAGTTGTGAAAACTATCAAAACATTTCCAATTCTTATACAATCTCACCAAATGAGTAAGTCATAGTTCATAACAAAATCAATACGCTACTAGAAGGCCTTTCTAAAAAATACAACATCAATTGATCAAACTTTAGTTCAATGAAAACGCAAATTTAACACGAATAGTAATGTAACTACTCTTTAATATAACCCTCCGACATGGTAGACATAAATAAAGGTTGGTGGAAGTTAACAAGGTTGATAAATGGTTGGTGGGAGCAATTGTTAAAAATATTTACCAACTTATGGGTCTTTTTTTATAAAATATAAACTTATGGGTCAAGTTTTATATTAAATTTTTTTGAAACCATGGTTTGAAACCCCAAATCATGCTTTTTTTGGATGATTTGGGGTTTGAAATCATGAGATGAAATCCATGTCCAAACGCTGGTTTCATCTCATGGTTTCGAACCATGGTTTCAAAAATTTCAAAAGGGAGAGATAGAAATAACACTTGCGTCTCAATGGTGGTACCATACACCAACAGTGAACGGAATCCATGGCGACTAGATGCCTTCGTTGATGAAACCCAACGGTGAATGGAATCCATGGAAACCGGATGCCTTTGTTGATGAAATCCGTCGGAAAACTTGAGTTCCAAATTGATTTCGTCATTACCTCCACTGTCATTGTTATCTCTGGCCGGAATCCATGGCCAACTGACCGGATTTTCTCACATTTGAGTGTATTTCTCAGATCTAAGTGTATTTTATGTTTTGTATTTATGTTTTGTATTTCTTAGAACACGGAAGAAAAAGGAAGTCATTACACTTCACAGATCTGACGATACCGGAATCCATGGCTTTTTCTTTACGCTTCTCAGATCTGACGATATCGAAATCCATGCCTTCTTCTCCTTGTTGTATCTTAGATCTGAGTGTATTCGTTATTTTTTTAGTATAAATATAAGTTATATGTATTTGAGTATTTGACTGATTGTATTTTGGGGGCAAACTAGATGTATTTGACTTTATGTGTTGTTTGAATGATCTATATACATATATGTTTGTATACAATTTTTACGAGTAAATACAGTATATTTGAAATTTTGTTGAAATACATTCAAACACAGTTGAATACATTCAACTACACCCAAAACAAAAGGATACATCAATATATCAACACACTAAAATACACAACCCCGTCGTGTATTTAAATGTACTTAAATACATCATTTTGATTACACATATATTTAGAGAAATTAAGGTTGCATGTATCCAAATACAACCAAATACATGTGACATTAGATAAAGTTGGATACAACTGAATAGTGTATTGAAATACACTGAAATACAGTCAAATACAACGAAAATGCCTAAATGTAGCTACGAATTGTAAATAGCAAAAAGGTAGCTAAGGATTGAAAGCGAGCATTAAAATGTAGTTATTTATATAAGTTGCTTTAAAATTTAACCAAGTCATGTAAGTGTCTTTTCTTTGTTTTGGTCCAAATGGAAGTATCAATCTGTATCATCTCGTAATTATATCTCATTTTTTGTATAAAATGGATTCTGAGGAACTTTTTAAAAAGTATAATATATTTGAAGATTCTAAAATTTTCAGGACAACCATTATTTTGACTCACTTATATGAACTCTATCTGTACCAATTTATGTGATACACTTTCTTTTTAGTTTATCCCAAAAAGAATGATACATTTCTATATTTAAAAACAATTTAACTCAAAACTTCCCATTTTGCCCTTAATGAAATGATTTACAGTCACGCAAATATCTATGACTTGTTTTAGATGGTGTTTTAAAAGTTTTCCTTTCTTTCTTAAACTCTGTGCCTAGTCAAACTATATCACATAAATTGGGACGGAGAGAGTATAATATATCCTGATTTATCTACTTTGGAACTTCCGTATAAATATATGTTGAAAATTTAAAACTGTTTGTATTGTTTTTCAAAAATTTAAGCAAATAAATAAAACTAAAACGTAAATACGGGACGTAAACATATACTATCATCATTGAAAATACGACACCGAACTTTTTGATTACCGCTAAAAAATGATTTTAGGATAATCAATTAATTTGATAAACCGAATGATATATAAACACTAGGATATAAATGACTGAAAATAATGAGATAAATGTTTAGAGAAAATAAAGAGAAACATGTGATATTAGAGTTCAAAGAATGGAGTTAGGATTACGAGTGCGAGAGATGAGATGATATCTTCTTTCTCCGAGATGGTATATTTATTTACACAAGCCTAGACTTTTCAATGTAAAAGTACAAGTGAAATGACTAGACTACATCGTTGACGTTCATTGCACAGTATCATGAGGCTCGAGACTGACAGTCGTGTGATGAGAGTTGTTAGGATTGATCCAGCTGTGAGAAGGAAACATGCCTGTGAAGAGACCCCATGGCAACTGCACTATTGCCTATTTTGCCTCGGACGTCTCTTGTCTTCCCAGGGTCGCCACAACGAGTCCAGAACCAAAATGCCCCCAAAAAACCCCACTTTGAACCAAAATACCCTAACAAAAAAAAAAGTTATAAAATTACCTTTAGCGCAGTATTTTCTTTCGCGTTATGAAAAATGTTAAAAAAAAAAAAATTCTATAACGCAGTAAAATACTGCGTTATAGAAACAGTACCAAAAAAAAAAAATTGGCAAACTTTATTTTTTGCAAAACTTAGTATTTTTTTCTATATTTTGACCAATGATTAGTCGTGTGTCAAGACTCCGAAACGTCAATATTTTATATAGAACCTGATATTTTTTCTGCGTACAATAATGTAGGCTCAATACATCAAGGATACGTAAACGTTCGGATCGTCATTTTAGGGGTTGAAAAAGTGTCCGAAGTAAGTTTTATTTGTAAACTTTAGGTTTAAGTGTTCTATATACATAGACGTCCATTTTTGTTTGAAGACTTGTTGTCATTAGCTTAAGGTTTTTTATTTTTAGGGTTTAGATTTATTGAAAATAAAGCCGTTGCCAAAAGGTTTTTAACTGCTTTAGCGCAGTATTTTACTGCGCTAAAGAATATATTTTTTTTTTGTATAGTGCAGTAAAATAGCGAGCACTAAAAAAAAAATTTGGCAAATTTTTTTTTTTTGGCAACACTTAGTGTGTTTTTTCATACTTTGACCAACGATTAGTCGTGTGTCAAGACTCCGAAACGTCAATATTTTATATAGAACCTGATATTTTTTTCTGCATACAATAATGTAGGCTCAATACATCAAGGATACGTATACGTTCGGATCGTCATTTTAGGGGTTGAAAAGGTGCATGAAGTAAGTTTTGTTTGAAAAAACTGAGTGTTTGACTGTAAGGTTATTTTAGTCAACTTTATATGTCGAGAAAATTAGTCAGTACGAATGAAATTGACATTCACAGCTACATTACCCTGGGATTTTTACGTTGAAATCTATTGCGTATCATCATCTTATAAGTAAATAAAACTGAAAGTTTCACGCCAATTTGGGGAAAAATTGAAATTGAATGGGATAAAAGGTGTTTTTTTTTAAAATCAGCTCGGCCAAACCGCGGCAGTTTGTCCGCATAGATCTCGAAAAAATACGCAAGTTAAAAAAAAAAAAAACGCGTAAAACGGACGTCCGAGCACAAAGTTATGACCATCTAAAGTTTGACCACTTTACAACTAGTTTTTCTCCCTATATTTTTTAGAATTATATTTATATTCAAAATAAAGTTATGTCGTGATTAAAAAATAACACGCTTAAATCAAAACCTTAAAAAATAAAACACTTAAACCTAAAACAAAACTTATTTCGGGTACCTTTTCAACCCCTAAAATGACGATCCGAACGTTTACATATCCTTGATGTATTGAGCCTACATTATTATACACAGAAAAAATATCAGGTTCTATATAAAATATTGACGTTTCGGAGTCTTGACACACGACTAATCGTTGGTCAAAGTATGGAAAAAACACTAAGCGCTGCAAAGAAAAGATTTATTAAAATAAGATGTTGCGATCTTTTTATGGAAAAAAACACTAAGTTCCTTAAGTGTGTTATTTTTTAATGCGTAACTTTCTTTCGAATATGTTGCAAAAAAAAAAAAAAAATCGCGTAAATCGGACGTCCGAGCGCAAAAAACCGCGTATATTCGAAATAAAGTTACGCTTTAAAAAATAACACACTTAAATCTAAACCCTAAAAATAAAAAACTTTAAGCTAATGACAACAAGTCTTCAAACAAAAATGGACGTATATGTATATAGAACACTTAAACCTAAAGTTTTCAAACAAAACTTACTTCGGGCACCTTTTCAACCCCTAAAATGACGATCCGAACGTTTACGTATCCTTGATGTATTGAGCTTACATTATTGTACGCAGAAAAAAATATCAGGTTCTATATAAAATATTGACGATTCGGAGTCTTGACACACGACTAATCATTGGTCAAAGTATGAAAAAAACACTAAGTGTTTCAAAAAATAAAGTTGGCCAATTTTTTTTTTTATGGTACTGTTTCTATAACGCAATATTTTACTGCGTTATAGATTTTTTTTTTTATCAGTTCTATAACGCAAGAAAATACCGCGCTAAAACGCTTAATGACTCCGTCTCCGTGAATCGCTTTAGCGCAAAATTCTTTAACTAAAGGTCGTTTTGTAACATTTTTTTTTGTTGGGATATTTTGATTCAAAGCGATTTTTTTGGGGGCATTTTGGTTCCGGACTCCGCCACAACCCGACATGTCCTCGAATGATGATGTTCGTGTTGCTTTGGGCTATGGCCAGGAACAATTCTATGGCCTTGGACCCGAGCACACCAATGTCTCCACGTGGCGAATTCTGATCGGTCCATTTGCTGACCCCGAATTTCGCCCCATACAATTTAAAATAAGGATATTGTGAAATTTATTCTAATACAACTTTAATGATGAAAAAATCTATATCTATATCTATATCTATATCCATATTCATATATAATATAAAGCTAGTTATAAATAAAGTGATGTGACACCTCTCTATGACCATCATTCCTATTTATCTTTTTTCTCCATTTTTTTGCCTTTTTTTTTTTCGTTCTTTTATTGTAATATAGAAAGACAATGAAGAATTATGAAGGCAATGAAGTTGTAAAGGAAAATGAACAGTTACAATTGTTTATAAACGAGTAGTCACAACTCACAGTGTGGAAGTCTCCTTTTTATCATTCCTAATTAATTCTCATATTTAAGAAAAATGAACAGTCACAATTGTTTATAAACGAGTAGTCATAACTCACAGTGTGGAAGTCTCCTTTTAATCATTCCTAATTAATTCTCATATTTAAGAAATAAATGACCATTACTACTCATTGCAATAAAGAGAGGCAATGAAAATTATGGAGGCAACGAAAATTGGTAAAGGAAAATGAAAACAGTCACATATTTATTTTAAACGAGTCCTCACAACTCACAGTCTCCTTTTTATCTTTCCTATTTAATTCTCACTCTCTCTCTTTTTTTTTTTATTTTTTTTTTTATTTTTAAGATTGGAGTCAGCTATGAAACCATCTCAGGCCTGCGAGCAGAGCTGAGAACGATCCTCTACAGTTCCATGGCCACTAAGGAACCCAAGGTGGTTGATAATCACGCTCTGGTTTCATAGCCATACTAGATCAATCAGACTTGGTTTCCTATCTCCTTAGGACTCAAGGATAAGGTGGTACGAGCCTATAGAACAGATCTTGTTCAAGTAAGGTCATTCCTATTTAATTCTCACATTTAAGAAATAGTCGTAACTTATGTGACATTGCTTCTAATCTAATAAGTGGGGCTAAAATGCGGTTGAGTTTGTCAAATTTTTGGCTAACCTTTTCATATTACACATTAATGGAATGACACAAACGTTCCATATCCCGTCTTAATGGAGGATATATAAAAAGAATCCTACAAACTGGATCATTCATCAGATTTTCTTATTCAAATACTAGAACATAATAAGCTTCCAATACGTTCAAGTGCAGTCATGGCTACCATTACTACTCACTGCAAGGTAAACTTCCAATGTCAATATAATTTATCCATTTGCTTGCATGAGTTTACAAATATCATTCCGTTAAATATTTATGCTACATGTTTTATCGGTTCATCAATACTGTAGTTTGTCAAGATTGCTAAATGAATATATGGGATTCATATTTTGGCATCCAATCTAAAGGGGACATCGTGAATTAAATTTAAATTCTTTATTGTTTTCTATGTTTGTACTACTACAAACGTGTCTTCTATTTTTTCTCCTTTGCACATCCTCTATGCACCATACATAGGTAACAGATCATGTGATTTTCTTACTGATTTTCATCCTACTCTGGTGATTTACAGTGAGAATAATTTCTTTACACAATAATTTTTTGCTTAATGATCATACCTTTTCTTTGTCCGAAAAAGATGTAGGTATCTGGTATTATTTCTCAGGTACTTGAAAATTTCATCGACTTCTAAATTTGTTGGATTGAGCTAACTGAATTTAGATATCGTGTTAACATGATTTGATACACTACATTTCTCCCTTATTTGAATTGATTATTAAATTGAATCTAATCTTAAAAAGTTTAAAATGTGATAAGATAAAGAAAGTTAATTGAGAAGATGTCACATGAAATTTGCAATAACTAGTGCAGGAATTACTTGCTCTTTTCATTTTATATGATAGAATTTTACCTATATATAGTTTAATCTTACTTTCCCTTAGATTGTAAGTGCAATAATTTAGAACTTGAAGGGAGATGATCGAGCTTATGGATGCCAATTCTACATCAATTGTTCTTGTGATTGTAGTTTGAAAAAATTATAAATCATTTTTTCCTCTAATTTAAATACCGACATGCCCCATTTGAAGAATCGAGAGAGTAGTTGTATTGAGCTGTATCAAGACAAGTTAACAAGAAATAGTGTATATACGCGTATTACACATATTTTGGACACTAGCTAATAATGGGGTTCAGATTTGTGCATTATTAAATAGTTTACGACAGTGCTTTAGAAATAACTTTCACAATCTAATTTATTGAGTTTTTCTTGCAAGTGTATTTGTTGGAAGTACTCATTTTTTTTCAAAGATGTTATGCCAAATTGTTTTGTTATGAGAAGCTAAATAAATTGGTGATCAAGTTATATGGGAGCTAAGTACCGGTTAAAACCGTGATGCATAAGTGTGTTACGTTCCCGTATCAATTTTTAAAATAATTGCAACAGTTTAGACAAGATTTTTTTTTATTTTTAGGATTCATTGCAATATTTTTTGTATATTTGTTATCTAAGTTAGATAGAGAAGACGTTATTAACAATTTTTTGGTATGGTGAATCACTTGATCTTTCAAAATTTTAACATTAGTGATAGTGCCATATTTACCGTCATGGTATTGAAGCTTGAAAATCTATAGAAAATTTCTTATTGCCTTTTTTATTCTAATAATTGTCAATATTAGTATAGGCCATATGCTTTTATTTTCTTACGAAAGGCGGAGGCCTAAAGATTAGATATAACTTAACTATTTGCATCTTTCACTTTTATGGAAGATGTAATTTTATCTTGCAAATGCAAGGGATGAGGTATAGATTTTTAAGCGATCGAGATTGAAACTTAATAACGTCTATTAGGTATTTTATTGCATGAGCTGTCTCAGGATCATAAATTTTAAAATGGTCATTTTATAAGTTTATTATTGTACATTATGACCGCGCGAACAATTTCACTATTTCTGTAGCAGTCTTTGAATTCCCTTTTGTTCAAGAAAGCAAAAAATGGAAGTTTTTAGTGTGTTTAAATTCATGATGTTCATATTTACTTTATATACAATTGGTATGTAAATGTAATAAGAAATCAACAATTACATTTAGACAGCTTAGGTGTTTTAAAGAGATGGATCAAAACATAAATAAATACTAGATTTGAGTTGCATCACATTTTTCTATAATTGATCTTAATTTTTTCCCCAAAATAATAGACATTAATACGTAAAAAAACAAATAGTATAAATCATAGTAATATTTAAGAGTATCCAGAAAACTGTAATCAAAGTAAAAGGCTAATTATCGAAAAAAAAAAAAAACCGTATTAAATTGGAAAGAAAGACTGTAGGTTCTCCAACTATTTAAGAAAATACGAATACTATAACTTGGCTTCGGATATACATCCTCCGTTCACTTTTACTTATTCACTATACTAAAAATAAATTTTCATTTTTATTTGTCGACTTTAACATATCAAGGAAAGACCGCCTTTTTTTCTTGTTATTTTATCCTTAACATTAATAACTCATTTCCAAATCATTCTCTAAGTTCAATGAAACTATAAACCAATTAATATGGGTATTATAATAAAATACATATTTCATTTATTAATTCTTAAGGGAGATGCACAATCAAAAGTGGATAAGTAAAAGTGAATGGAGATAGTATATGATAATTGTCACTGAGGCCATCGCCTAAAAACTAAACTAATTAATTATTTATTAATCCTATAAAATATACTTAAAAGACATAAGAAGTCATGAGAAAATATATAAATTTGCGTAAGGGCCGTACTTATGGTTGGCTTTTCAAAAAGTGTGTACCAACCTTACCCCGATAAGAACGGTATAAGTTTGAACTTTGAAATATACATAAAGAAAAGAGTGGAGATTATTTTTACCCCATAACTTTACTTTAAAAATTAAATTTCTCTCTCAATTATAAATACTCCTCCCGTTTCAATTTATTTAAACCTATTTAACTGGACACAATATTTAAAAAAGAGTGAAGACTTTTGAAATTTGTAGTTCAAAATAAGTCTTGAATATTGTGTGGTTGTAAATCATTTCATTAAATGAATTTGTTTCCAAATTAGGAAAGAGGTCATTTATTTTGGCACGGACTAAAAAGAAAATAGGTTCACATAAATTGAAATAGAGGGAGTAATAGATATTCTTCCCCTTTTATTTTATGCAACGTCTATTTTACCCTTGACATTTTCAATCCTCCGTCTATGTAATACTTTTTTCATGTTATATAAAATTTATTTTTTTAACCTAGGTATTTATAGATTCTTATTTAAATTCATAGTATAAGTAGAATAATACTTTATGAATTTATCACAAAATCTAATGTTACTTTTTATGATTGATATTTTAATACACACACTCACATATTATATGTTATTTTTACATATACATGTATATGTACAGTCAAACCTCTCAATAGTGGCAGCATTTATCCGAAAATTTTATGGCTGCTATAATGAGGTGTTGTTATGCATGTATACTGGCATTTCATATTTAGATCTCATTTAGTTGTTATAATACAAAAGTACACAAACAATTAACTTTTTATACTTTTTATGTTATAAACGAAAACAATATACTTATAAATTTTAAAATCTCAATTGATTTTCATATCTCATAAATCAAAAATTTAAAAGACTAATAAATTAGTACTAAATCCATAACTAGTTGTACCACACAGATAAAGAATTAAAATCTATGGAACATATGCATTATAAATTAATTGAGAATTTAAATATTTCAAGTTTCATATAAGAACTCTACAATTGTAGGCTGTTTCGTAAATTCTACTCTCTTAGTGATAATATAACGCTTGAACTGACGAAGAATTTTGTCCAAAATTTCAGCAAAAGGAAATTCAATAACTTTCCCTTGAAGGTTATCTAAGCGCTTAACAGTTGACTCTTCTATCTCCAAGTTGCAGTAGGTTGAGGCTCTTCATCGACACTTTTGTTGTCACATAATATATTTCTTACAAAATATTATTACACGCTATTTGAGTATGATGTTATAGAGGGTAATTTTACAAAGAGTGTACTGTTATAATGGATGTCATTCTTTGTTATAGGCGTGCAATCGTTATAAAGAAGTAAAATATAACATGAAAAATCGGTTCCGGAGAAAATCGGTAAAATGGTTTGACTGTATATCTAAGTTTCACTTCTCTCTTATTCTTTATTGTCAATATATAAACGAATTTTGATTGTCATTAATGGAATATTTTAAATTATAAATTAAAATTCATTTATAATATAAATAGATAATCTTTTAGGAATTTGTTATAGAATATACCTCTATTTTTATTAATTATTTTGTATTACCGGAATTGAAAGATATTTATGAAGTTATTGTTACCGGTTATATTTACTTGTATAAATAGATATAAGAGTTTTCATTATTATTAATCAAAAGAAATTTCTTTTCTTCTCATTTATTTCATTACAGAACGACATTAAGTTGTATACTTAACTAGTATTTCTCACTTTTCTTTTTCCGTCTGGAAAGTAATATTTATTTTTTATAGAAAATTTGTTACATAGATTAAAGAGATAAAAAAAAATCATGACTCTAAAGAAGTAAAAGTCAAAAATAATAATTTGATAATGTAAAGGTAAAATAGGACTTTTAAAAAGTCAATTAGGATAAAGGGAACTAATGTTCAAAGTTGAGGGGAGAGTTTGATTTTTAAAGCAAAATTACGAAATGAAAATCAATTTCGCCCATAGAGTAAATTGGTCTAACTCAATAGATGAGAATTGTACAAGTTATATAAATAGACCCCTCATCCCGCTAAAGTCCGATGTGAGACTCTTCACAATCACAATATTTCAGGATATATATATGTTGTGTTAACAAATTGGGCGTGTGTACTGAATTGACAATCTTAATTTTGTATATGTATATGATTTTTGGATGATCAAAAAACTTTTTGAAGCAGCAATTTAACCATGTTCTTACTGAGTATTGCATCGGAAATTGTCCTTGTGTTAAGATTTTAATCTTATGGTTATACTTTTGATTGAATATTAAATGACAATTGTAGTTTATTGATTCCTTTCTTTTTTGATCCGCTTTGATATTGCTTTATCTTTTTTTTTTTTTTTCCAAACTGCTTTGAATTGTTTTTTCTTGAGCTAAGGTTCTATTCGGAAACAACCTCTCTACCATTCAAGGTAGGGATAAGGTCTGCGCAAACTCTACCCTGCCCAGACCCCACTTTGTGAAATTACATTAGGTATTATGTTGTTGTTGAATATAAATGCTGATGGCGCATAAAATTGGACAAAAATGAAGATCACAAGGAGCGAATTAAATATCTTGAAGACAATTTTATGTAGAAAAGGGAAAAGAATCGGAAGATTTCCCCCTTAGCTTGTCTCCGTGCATATTCCCCATTATTTCTCTATAGTTAACATCATTTCTAATTTTGTCATGATGGATTTTTAATAGACATTGCTAAGAGGACTCGTATGACACTGATGGAGACTTGACCTACACTACAAGAAAATATGGAATTAGCGACGGACAAAATTTCGTAGCTGAACAGCAAAATCTCATGCTAATATCATTTAGCTACGGATTAGCGACTGATTATAAGAAAATCTAATTAGCGAGGAGCTATTTAGCGACAGATTAGCTAGGGATTACCGCCAAATGCAGTAGCTAATTTCATGTTCTCTTGTAGTGCTAATTCCACCAGCTACATTATGCAAAGACGGTGTTAATATTGTCACTTCTTTATGTTCGAATATTCTGATCCTTTCAATTTGTGTGATATTATACGTATCATTCCATTGATAATACTCCCTCCGATTCAAAATTAATGTTTACTTAGCTTTTACCACACTCCTTAAAAAATACTAACTCCTAAGAAAACAATAGATATTTTAACTATCTATAGTTTTGTGATTACATAAAAACTTACTTATCTAATAGGGATAAATTTAGAAGAAAATAATTAATTCCTCTTGATTGGACTCTTATTCTGACGAACCAGAGGGGGTATTATTGTATGTAACGTTGCTATTCTGACATGTGCAATTAATATTTCAATATTTTTTCATTATTATTCATGGATACGTAAGTTGATATTTTAAATTGCAGTCTGACAGTCTCATAAAATGAAACAAAAAAGTAATACTACTGTAATGGAATTTATGCATTATCAACGAGTTCTTATTACATTGATCATGTAAAGATGGTCATCGTATAGTTGGTCCATGTTGACATTCATAACAAAAATTGAAAGAGTTATTAAAACATTTTTTCTGGAAGGATCTGGAGTCAAGGGTGGAGGCAGCTTAGTCAATTGAAATAGTATATTATTTATAAAGTGGCTGTAAGCACGTGGTTGAGAGGAATGGGACAATTGGATTATAATTTTTTAAATAATATATATAAGCTCAAAGAAAGTGATGATTTTCATTTCCGTACAATTAACGCGTTCGTACGACCAAGGACATTTTGTATCACAGCTCACAAAGCAAGACCATTGCTTAGTCCAATGCCCATGCATGGTCATGTTCAAATTAAATGGAGCAACTCCTCAATCTAGAAGATTTGGATTCTCTTGTCGTTTATCGAATCTTTCGCTTTTGTCTTGTCAAAAATGGATCAAACTCTCTTGAATTAACACGGTTGAAGAAAAATATACCACATCGGTGAGAGATGAGATCCCTGAACTCCTTATAAGGCTTGGACAATTCTCATCTCTTTGAGCTTGCTTTTGGGGCGTGAATTAGGTCAAAGCCTAATTTGACAAACACTGTGGTTTGTATTCATTAATTTTAATTAGATGAAAACTTCAACATTATCATGATTCATCAACACTCACAATTCGTAAAACAATTTCTACATGCTTGATCTATGAAAAAGAATTACATTGCCCAATGATAAAATGTGTTGAAAACAAAATTAGCAAATAAAATGTGTGTTCTTCAGCGACTTATATAATTAAATCTTTTAGGTGACGTAATTACACAATTTAACAATGATTATCTCTTTATTTTCTCAAGTAAAACTAATTAAATAACAACCATATAGTAATTAGTTCCACCTTCGATTCATTACCATTTCCTTGGTTTCTTTTGTAACCAGTTCAAGATTTAGAATTACACGATAAAAAGTGTACCAAAGTTTATTTTGTATATACATATTGCGTTCCCGCATTCATTTTGCAGAGCAAATTTTGCCTTCCCTCATTCCGTTTGCAGAAGTCGAGTTCAGTTATATTGAAAGATACTTAAAGCAAAAGAAGAAAAATTAGAGGAAAAATTTAACTTCCAAATGGAAAAATTACTTAAATACTCGGTCAGTCAAAGTTGCAAGCAAGGGACATTAATGGTCAAATGGGGGTTTAATGACTAATCTGATTCGAGTTCAAGGGACTAATCTTGATGTCACATGATGGGGGCTCAACTAGTTTGGTGGCATAAAGCCAAAATATATTAAAAGGCCTTAAACTTTTTAAATAAATTCATATAATAATGAGATGAGAAAGAAGTCCATATGACCTCGATCTAATTGCAAGAACACAAAGTGTAGTGTATGGTTAGGCATACGTCACGTTTTCAAACTCTCTCATATATAAACACCTCATATTTAAGTGGACAAGAACAAATGGGTGAGCATGATTTACCAAATTTCGAACTTTAGTTCACTTGCGCTAGGAGATTCTTAGTTAAAAATATGCAGCATAAAATAACTTGTGTTTTTTATCATGCATGAATCAATTCAATATTGACAGAAAGAAATAACTAATTCAAAGGAACTAAGATGAAATTAGAAAGTGAAATCGTCAAAAACATGAAAAACAAGAGTACATAGAAGAAGAAAAATTATAATTAATGAGAAAGCAGAAAAAACTATTTAATTTAATGAGGGAAAATTTTATCATTATGTACTCGTTCAACCGTGCAATATCGACTCAATTAAAAAATATTAAAATTTAAAATTTCTTATTGATAACAAATATATAAATCATAGTACTTAATTTCTATTTTTTGGGGCCCTTAATAATTTGGGGCCTAAGGCAAAGGCCTTAGTTGCCTTACCTTAGGCCTGTAGTACTAAAAGTTCACGAAAATAGAACTTATAAAGTTGTTAAAATTAAAAACTGACACCAGAAAAATTAAGACACGAGGCAACAAAGGGAAAGACTTGTATTTTCTGAAATCATTATTATTAGTTCTTACCTTTTATAGATATATTAAATAAGATTCTTAATCCTAAAATCAAGGGATATGTTTTATGAGCAAAACTAATTTTGCTTGGGGTAGTTGGGAACAGGGGTGTCATCTTTCTTTCTAAATTAATCTGCATGTTTGTATATGTTTTCAACTCTCATTTTAAAGATAAGAATGAACCATATATTGGCGAATCCATCATTTTTAAAAACTTAATAAGTTCTATTTTATGCTTTTTATTAATACTTTACTTATTATACACCTAAAATTACATGTTAAAGTCTAGTATATATTAGAAATTTTAATAAGTTTTCTCGTATATGTATATAGTTATTCATTTACTTATTTATGATATATGTCGAAAATCAGAGCTTTCATCTGAAGAGGTAGCATCTGGGTTAGATGAAATCTAGTGCAATTTTGATTGATCTCCAATAATGGACATGTAGTTAATTATCGGAAAACTGAGCATTATGTTTTTTTCCCTTTTAATCTTTTATTGTTTAGAACTGTATACTAAATAATAAATTCAATTAAGGAGAGTTTAGTAGAAAGTGAATCTAGACCTTTATTTTAAGACGTACGTGGCTAATATGATAATATCAAGATGTGCATTGAACATTACTAGATGGGATAGTACTGAAGGTGATCCTCTCCCGCTAAAATGGAAATTTAGTTTATGATACAGATTCACAATGCACCAGAAATCAGGGAAATCAGTTTAATTTTTTTTTCTCTTATCAATCGTGATTTAATTAGTAGTATATAGATTTTTAAAAAATTTCATCCTTATATATATATACATACATACATATATAAGGTCTTGATATCTCTTTTTCATGTAAACACTGTCTCACACTTTGCTTCCTTTTCTGTTAGTAAATCACTAAGTCTAACCCCCTTCTGTCTGCAACGTCGTATGGCGAGAGAATTGAATCATACTATGCTTAGAAACCCTTATCGTTGGAAAATCGAGTATCAAAACAACACCCTCAATAATTATGCCAAAATTTGTCGGAGGATATTTTTTCATTCTATGTCGATTCTAAAGTTGTACCTTAATTACTATGTCACGGAGAATGGTAGTTGGAGGTTTTATTATCGGACACATTTCAACTATCATATGGTCAAAATGTGTGCGGTTATAGAACCTCCAACTGCCATGCATCCTCCATGAGACATAGTAATTAAGGTACAGTCAGACCTTTCTATAACATCATCGGCATATAGCAAGACCTCTCTATAATAGCCAAGTTTTTTCGGAATCGATTTTTTATGTTATATTTTACTTCTCTATAACAACATTTTACCTGTAACAGCAACAACCAACTTTATAACAGTACGCTCTTTATAAAATTACCCCCAATATAATTAGATATCCTTTTTTTTTTTTTTGGTGATATAATAATTAACCAGTTTTATAAAAATTAAATATATATGATTACCAATAATAAGCATAGAGATTTTGACCAAAGATTTGATCCTTTAATACACTAGTTATGGCAAAGAATGTCATATGAATATATATATTTTCATCATTAAAAGATTTTCGTAGTGTGATTAAGCTTAGAATTTGACAATTAAAGATTAAAAATTAAATTTTATGCATCTCTTTTGCTTATAATAGCTAAATATTATTTATATGTCAATGTTGTTATAGGTGTATAACAACTATTCTCTATAACAGCCAAAAAATTTCCGACCCAACGATGCTGTTATAGAGAGGTTTGACATTATTGAATACATAGAAAGAAATCTGTTGAGGATGTCGTTTTGAGGCTCGATTGTCCAACAATAGGGGTTTCAAACATCGTATGATTCAATTCTTTCTCCACGACGTTGCAGAAAAACGAAAAAGGGTTAGACTTAGTGATTTACTGACGGAAAAAGAAGCAAAGAGTAAGGCAATTCGTATATCAAATCACGATTAATAAGGAAAAAAAGAAAAATAAATTAGTTTTCCTAATTTGTGGTGCTTTGTAAATCCGTAGCACAAGTGGAGCGTTAAGTAAACTTCCATTTAGCTCTCTGTTTTCACAATTACTTTTTTGTCGCAAAAGTATCAACTATCATATTTCTTAAAAAAAGTGTCCTAATTAATTATATTTGAGAAAATAAAGAACACTATTTTCATCAAATAAGAACAACATACATTATTACTCCCTCTGTCCCAAAAATGTTGTTCTCCTTTCATTTTTAGTCTGTCTCAAAAAGATTGTCTCCCTTTCTATATTTAGAAACAGTTTAATTTTATGAGATAATTTACAGCCACACAAATATATAAGGCTTGTTTTGGACGACACATTTCAAAAGTCTTCCTTTATTTCTTAAATTTTGTGTCAAGTCAAAAGAGGACAAACTTTTTGGGACAGAGGGAGTATTATGTATTAAAATGTATGAACTAAAGTTTGAGCTGGCCCGGTAGAAGGGGCTTCTCAGAAAGTTTTTTTTGCTCTTGTGGTAATTGAGCTAGCATTAGCAAGGTTTGTGCAAAAGTTCAATTTTGCATTACCAAAAGGGAAAAAAGAAGAAGATTTGACCATGACTGCACTCACTATTCATAAGAAATCATATCACCTTTGCTAGCAGTGGATGTTTCATGCTCTAGTTAATTATTGCTAGTAAGTTAATAATTTCACGGTGTGTAATAACTAATAAGTGTACTGGTCTACTATCTTTTTCAGGTGTTTCTGTACATCTCTTTTATGTTCTTGTATGCAAGGTTTCTTATGTTAATATGTTCAACAGATTACATACTAATATGCCAAAAACTTCAATTGTCCTGAATAATTCCTTTTGCAATTTCTTGTCATGGGTCCTTGCTAATTCTCGCATTCTTGATTACGGTACCTTGCTTGTTCGCTAAATATATAATTTTGGCGGCAAAAGTTCTAATTATGTAATTGTAACTTAGGACCTTATTAGATTTGCCTGTGCTTTTACTTATAAACTAGGTAATTTGCCCGTGCTTCGCGCGGTCATGAATGACCTCATTTAATTTACAAAGGATGCTTAGCTAATATCCGTGAATAAAACAAGGGAAAAGGGCCTGATTTACCCCTCTACTATTAAAAATAATTTATATTTACCCTCCGTTATACTATCAGCACAAATTTACCCCTACCGTTACATTACTTGCAATATTTGCCCCTATTTTTAACTGTGCTCCAAAGATGGCTATTAGAATTACACGTAGACTGACATTTGGATGAGGTTAGCGCCACATGGCATGCCACCTCATCACCCTCTCCCCTCTTCATTTTTTTCTTCCACATCCAACAACCATTGAAGCCACACAACCCCAAAAATCAGATTCAAGTAACTTAAAATTTCCCTAAACAACAGCAACTGTTGATTCTCATACGGAGGTTTCAAATTTTCTTCTCAGCAACCTTGACAAAGTCAATGTTAATCTACAAATCTAGCAAAATAAATGATCTTCAAAAAATTTAAAGATTAAATCACTGAACACCCATTAAATTTTTACATACGTTTGAAATCCAAAAGCCACACAACAGCCCAAAAGAATTGAGCCTTGAAGAATTTGAGAATTTGTCCCTTTAAGCAGAGATTTTTCTTACTCCTTTAAGTCAATGACCACAAAAAAAAAAAAAAAGAAAAAAAAAGACCAACGAAGAAACAATAACAATACTTGTTCTTGCCCATCTTCAGATCTGAAGCTTACTTACACCCAATAAGCTCAAAGTTTACAACATACCCCCTGTGCTACTAACTACTAGGATTACAACTTTAAACGTTAAGCTCCTTTTTTACTTTTTTTACTTCAAAGTTCAAACACGGGAATTTTAAAAGGAGGCTAAAAGGATTTTTCTCTTTCCTTTTTTCACTAAAGAGAGAAGTGAGGAAGAGATAGAGAATGAGATTTTTGGGGCTAGTGGGTGAGGCTAAACTTTGCTGGTGCAGACGGATCTAAGTGTTAAGGTCGGGTTTCAATGGTGGTTGAAGGTGGAGGAAAGAAATGGAGAGGGAAGAAGGTGGTGAGGTGGCATAAATATAGACTAATTAAATTGATGACATGGCATCCATGTGGCATTTAATGAGACATGGTGGA
>NC_081344.1:13949760-13956860 GCF_029784015.1 Lycium ferocissimum
GAGAAATTTTATCTAAGGAATAAGAGCGTTGATAAAACAATTCTCAAATATCATTTGATGATCCGATCAAATGCTCTACCAACCAACCTCAAGATATTTTATGGTCCTAATAGACGCATCTTTAAGATGGTCTCATGTGTGCCTCATATCGTCTCGCAACCTGGCGTTTGCTAAATTATTGGCACAAATAATACGCACTGTGCTCTTTTTCCCTTAACCAAGGTTTTGTCCCATTTGGGTTTACGGTAAAGTTTTTAATGAGGGCGGCTCTCGAAAGCGTATTCTTCAGATATGTGTCTTTCTTTTTCATTAGGACTTTTCTCACGGGGTTTCCCAATAGGTTTAACGAGGGCTAATAAATACAATTAATGGACATCCAATGGGGAGTGTTGTGAATATTTAATTAGTAATGTATGTCCATTTACTTTTTCTTGCAGAGCAAGTACTTTGATTACTTTTCCAAAAAGCTTACTTGGCCACAAAGGCTACTTGGCCACAAAGCCATGGTTGCTTGGCCACAAAGTTCCTTTCCTCCTATAAATAGGAGGTTCATTTATATAGATCGATTAGATTGAATAATATATCAGTCTCTTCTATACACTTGTTTTGGTATATTTACTTTATAGTCTTTATTTTATAACAAGAATATCATTATACAACCTTTATTTAGGCATAGGAGTGTGTGTGTGTGTTAATTCTTTATATATGATTTGAGTAATTTGGTTCTGGAATTTCTAATCTCCCAAAACCAAAGTAACATTTTCTTCCAAAACAAATACTTCTTCCGTCTTGTGATACTCCTATTTTTTAGTTTGTAAAATTAAAAAAAAAAAATAATAATAATAATAAAATATATATATATATATATATATATATATATATATATATATATATTAGCAACTTAAGTTTAAACTTTTTCATTTTATTATTAATGAATGATTTATAGTTATAAAAATGTCTATGAGTTGTTTTGGACCACAAATTTTAAAAGCATTTATTTCTTTTCTAAACATATATATACCAAGTCAAACAACCTCACATAAATTAGGACGGATGCAGTAGCTAGTTGAATGATGATGATATATTCTAGAGATAGTTTGTGAAAATCTCCAGTCATAAAAATCAAGTACGAGAACGAAAATTTTAATTTTTAAACAGAAAAATAAAGAAAAGATTTGATTTTGTTAGCCTATCATCTAGTGAAGTGCAATTGTCCAACTGGTTCAAACTATCGGCCATTTTGAAAAATGAAACCTGACTATATTAGTGACACTTAATTAGAAAAATTGAACACCAGGCCACTCGAAGGGTAGCTCGTGCTATTTCACTAATTCTTTCCATCAACGATTGGTGGTTTATAATAACTCAAATTTCAAATTCAGAACTTTTCAAAAATTATCAGATCGGAGAATGTTCACTTTATAAAATAAAATTTTGTATATATAAATGAAAATCGATCAAAAATATTTAGGTCACACTCTATGAGTTATATCTTTATGATTGTGATTAATTTCTACAAATTTAATTAATTTAAGTGCTAATCCATTCAATTATCGATGTGTTATGTTAAGTTTGTATTGCTACTTCATATTTGAGGATAATAGAGTTCAAAAATAGTTTAAATATATATCACATATCTATTATATTAAGGGACCAAAGACACATGTTTCACTTAATTGAATAAAATATGTTAGCCAACTATTTCAAGGATCAAAATCAGAATTTTTGGGACTAAAAGTGCAATTATCCCTTGAACAAATTAACGCGTTGACAGTAATAATGTCATCAGATTTCTCATCCAAAGAAATATCCTATAAAATTGACACCCTTGGATGCTATCCTTAACAAGTTTGCTTGAGTCATTCAACGTATATTATGTAGAGTAGGAAATAGGAGAAGTCAATTATTTCTTGAAACCAGAAAACAGTTAAGATCTTTTTGTTTATATCACTAATAAACTTTCAAATCTTGGGATTATTGTAAGTCCCAAGATTTATAAGGAGTTCCTAGCTTCAAATTTATAAGAATGGACGAATAACATCTGATGATCTTTTCCGAACTTTGCATCAAATCCTTTCCTCAAGCTAAAATTTGGCTAAGCATGTGCCAATAGTCGTCTGTATTGCATTTTTCTATTTTAGAATGTAAGAAACTAAGAACTAGTACTTAAGAGGGAAAGTTACACAGTTGGCCGGTTCGCCAAAAATTATTACCTTTGCTAGTTAAATATACAAAAAAATATACAATATTGTGTATAAAAAATTTAGTATATTTTATGTATATTATACATTAATATACATTTAATGGCTATTATTTTGATGAGTGGCTATATATATCAGTTTTCCTACTTAAAAAGGATTCACCTATGGACTAAGTGAACTCAGGATGTAGGGTCAGTAGCCCAAAATGAACGAAGTATACATTTTTATGTTTGTATATTTTAACTATATAGAAGCATGGGTTTGGACCCATGCTTCATCGTCCGTTCCATTAAAAAAAAAGTGTGGGCCCCATACTAAACACCAACCAATATTAAAAAAAAAAAGAAAAAAAAGAAGAAGAAAAAGTGGAACCCACCATCTCCAAACTCACGGGAAAAAAAAAGTGGACCCCATATTAACAAAATCAAGTAATATTAAAAATAAAAAATTGGACCCCATATACAAAAAACAAGCAATGTCAAAAAAAAAAAAAAAAAAAAACGTGCACCCCATATTAAAAAATCACACAATATTCATGTAATTCCCAAAGTATCACCATTAAGTCAATAATGGTGGATTCATTGCCATATGCGTATCAATCCATTAGTGGAAGCAAATGAAATTATTGTACAAAGAACATACTTAAAATACTTATATATTAAAATAAGATGGAATTTAATTACTTTTTCATTTTTTCCTTACTCTGATAAATGTGAAAAGAGATTAATGTCATAAAAGAAAAAATAATATTTAATGGAGATCAAATAATTAATAAGGCAAATTAGTGAAATTATAATTTTAATTGACGTTTCCTTAAAAAAACCGTGCAAAAGACAACATGACAAGTAAAATGAGTTAAACTAAAAATATTTACCAAAAATTAAAAAATAGTAGTTCTTCATTTAAATAGAAAATCAAATTTCTACTTTGTTCCATTTTAAACATGTAAAATTAATATAATAATTTGAATTAGAATTATCCAAATCAAAATTTGATAAAAAAATAATAGGTATTGTTTAGGCCCAATCTACATACATTAACAATAGAATATTTTACACCTTTAAATTAATCGAATTAAAAATTCAAAGTATCAATCGATGCTTAAATATTACTATTGTTTTATCTCAAAGAGAGGAAAATAGTTTCCTTTTAAATAAGTCTTCTCTTTTAAAAAGTGTTAATAAATTTTTGCTAACTTTGTATTCGTAGCAAACACTAATATAATAAAGTTTTGGATACGGAGCACAAACTACAATGTTATATTAATCGTGTTTTGAACATAATATATATATATATATATATATATATATATATATATATATATATATATATATATATATATATATATATATTTCACTACTATATAGAACGGTTTTTATAAGCAAGATCGTCGTCCGTGCTTTGGTCCCACTTTTTCATTTAAGGGCAAAAAAATCCTTTGTGGTCCCACCCACTTTTTTATTTAAGGGCAAAAAAATGACATTTTATACTTTATATTACCAACTCTTCTAAAAAGTAGATAGAAATACTTTATTATATTTCTATTTTTCTACTATATAGAAGCATCGGTTTACCCATGCTTCGTCGTCAGTCACTCTTAAAAAAAAAAAAGGCGGGCCACATACTAAAAACGCCAAGCAATATTAAAAAAAAAAAAAAAAGGAAAAAAAGTTGACCCCACCCTCTCCAAACTCATGAAAAAAAGAAAGTGGACCCCACCCTCTCCAAACTCATGAAAAAAAAAGTGGACCCCATATTAAAAAAAAAAAAAAAAGCAATGTCAAAAAAAAAAAAAAACGTGCACCCCATATATTAAAAAATCAAACAATATTCATGTAATTCCCAAAGTATCCTCATCAAGTCAATAATAGTGGATTCATTGCCACATGCGTATTAACCTATTAGTGGGAGCAAATGAAATTATTGCACAGCAAAAAACATGGACCCCATATTATTGTTTTTCTTCAAAAGGTTAAGTAGGAAAATATACTAATCGTATTTTGAACATAATATATATATATATATATATATATATATATATATATATATATATATATATATATATATATATATATCACTATCCAAACACAACTACATATACATAGATGCCTATAATCCAAAGTGTTGGGCCGTGCGCGGCAGTGCCATATATATATATAATACGATCGAAAGCATTAGGGTCAATCGAAGTGGACATACTATTTCAGGTGAAAAGGGATAATCAATTAGAAATTTGTATTTCAAGATTTTGAAGACAAGTGGGTCGTATTCAATCCTGAAAACTCTCCTTTCGAGTAGGTTTTCGTGATTACAAGAGTTAGATTAAAAGAACCAAGCATAAAAAATAAGAAATCAAGCAACATAAATATGTTCACAAGAGTAGTCGATGTGCCCGGATCTATTGTTCTTGAGAGAAAAAGTAAGGGATATGTTGCAAGAGATGAGATGGATGTGCCTTAGGTTACATGATAAGCTATCTATATAGAAACCAAAGCAAGACTTTTCAACCCTAATGGCCAGCTAATATGACCTAACTGTACCCTCACGTGCTTCTCTACCACATTGCACTGACTCGAGATTTGTTGATATGACCCGAGTAGGTGGAAGTGGGCACTAGCTGTGGAGATCCTCCCGGTCTCTCTTAGCTCCCGGTAGATGAAACTAGCCCGGGTACGGATTTTACCCAATCCAGATAGTCCCCCACTTTTCGATCCCTCCTTAAACATGAGACCAGGAAGTCCTATTTAAACTACTATCGTGGGATTCAAGAGTAGTATCTTTAACTTCATACATCCTTCCAAAAATTCATTTCTTTAACATGTCTACTTCATTTTCCTCATCACAATACTTGGTCGTCACTCAGGCGGCGAGGTTACCCGTGGAGGCCCCTAACGCCTCTTCTGACCATGAAAACCACAACTCTACCTTTTCCGATGCCTAAGAGATTGATTTGGGTTCTAGCACCGCCAAAATCATCCCCCACTCCTCAATTGCTCTGCGGATTTTTGTATTAGCCGCCGACTAGAATCTGTTATGACGATTCGCTCCACCGGTTACCGCCTTCTGTCTTGATCGGATACGTACGGAGCCGCAATCGGGGGCCCGGGGCGTAGAGATACGCTTGGCTCCCAGGAATGCCAACATCTCGTACCATTCCGTCGGTATGTCTATCGTCTACACGTACCCTTTCACAATTGGCCTCACTCTCCCGATCCATCATGTAATCGAAACATTCTATCTTAGCTACCAACTCTGCATAGGGAAATTGTCCCCTCATATCTGGAGGATCGTGCAGTGCATTCAATACTTGGCCAACCGGGCCAATCTCCCCTTTTCCTTTAACCACCTGATCCAACGGTACTCCCCTCGCGCATTCTAGGAAGGAATGGTGCACCTTGCTTCCCGAGGCGTCCGGAGTCTCATCATCAATACCGAGGACGACTATGAACATGGGTGGCACGATAGGCTTGTCATGATACCAACTGACCTTCTGCATAGCACATCTTCAGAACCATTCCCGCAGTTGTAGAATCACGCCTGTGAGTATCTTGACCTTCTCTTTCTTTTTCATCGAAGATTCCCCTCCCTGACTATGCTTTGCTTTCTTCACAGAGGTCCTCGTGGAGCTAGATCACATGCCCGGTCTTTTCAGTTGGGTGATGAGCCTCCTACGCTCCTCTATTAGTATTGAGAGAACAAAGATGAGTATATCTGCTGACCGCTGGCGGGGTAAGAGTCATGTTGAGTTTTTAGAACATGTTGAGTTTTCAGAAAAGCTTTCTTCTTCCGTCGTCATTCTCTGCTTATCCTGATTCGGTACCCCATCTTCTCATATATACTTTTCACAGGACTGACTGCTCGAGGATTATCATCATGAAGGGCCCCCCTCTCGAGTAGAAGCCCGAACCAACCTTGCGATGGCTGCGGCCACTGCTAGCCGAAAACGAAGGCTTTCCAGGGATGTTGGCGCATATTTTTTCGGAGGAATTAGTTCCCGGATGCGATCTCACCGCCGATTATTACAGCACTGGAATGAAACTATGTCAGGAGTGGTGAACTTGGAAGAGGACGAAGAAGGCGGATCCGCTGAGAAAGAAGAAGAAGAAGAAGAAGCCCCCCCTCCCCCCGAGCATATTGCTGATAACTCCTAAGGGGTCGTAGACGATGCAGGCGTCGGTCTTTCCTCGCCGCCTCCTCCAGCGGAGAAAGATGAATCCGATTTGGAAGCTCCTCTCTCCTACCTGGCGGGACTGCTCCTCCAAGTATGTTACTTAATTAAGTTTGTCACTATGTTCCTTCAAAATTCCTCATTCTTCTGCTTGTTTTTCCTCGCAGGGCCATGCTTGTCAGGCTCGTAGCAGAGATGGTCAAGATCTCGCCTTTTCCATCCAGAGAGGTGAGGAGGCTACAATCCAAGAACTCCCGACTAAGGGCGATATCTGTCCGAGCTAATGACCCGTGGGTCTTTTCTGGACTCCAAATGGAGAGAAGCTAGGGAGGCTTTATCTGCCCAAGAAGGAGCCTTTTGGAACTTGACAGCTGCCCACCAGGAACTTTAGGAGAGGACGGCTCTGATAAGTTGGTATTTTACCAAATTATTTCTTCTTTAATCTTAGATTGTTGTTATGTTTTAATTGAGAAAATAGTGCATTTAATTTCGTTTACTTCAATTTTATAGGTTTATATGATTGAGAAGTGATCATGAAGAAATCAAGTGAAAAATAAGTCAAAAAGAGGCAAAGTAAAGAAAATGACAAAAATGGCTAAAACTGCAAAAACGGAACAGATTTGCAAATCTGAAAATATGGGGCTGTTTTGGTCATATTTTGATGTGGAAATATTGGGGAGTTATAAAAGCAACACTTGAGAGAAAATATTGTCATCTTTGGCACAAAAACA
>NC_081344.1:13956960-13971219 GCF_029784015.1 Lycium ferocissimum
CATCCCTTCCCTTTTTCAACCAAACCCCAGTGCTCTTTCAACTATGGCAGATTTGCCACTCCATTTACATACAAGTTTTGTTTCTCTCTCCTACCTTGAACGATCGAGTCAACACAAGACGACGAAGATATTTTTTTTTCTTTTTTCTTTATCTGAAAAAACTGTGGATACAAGAGAGGTTTTCAGATTCAACGGATCGTTTTTTGATTCGTTTTCAAAATTCAACTCAAAATCCCACTTCAAATCCCGCCCAAAAAATGAGTGAACAAACCCTAATTTTTCATCTACTATAAAAAGGACCTTAAGTCCATAGCCGAAAAAAAAAAAGATTTTGATCCTAGCTTACCCCTAAGGTCCTATATGATTTGAGAAAATTACTTTACTCGTTTCTTGAACATTCTCTCATACATAAACTTTGGTCCGTTTCTATACGGAATTTGAATGCATTGAGTGTGATCCGAGGCTCGACGCCTTTGTTCACCGCACCGACGTATAAGGTGACTTTACTTCCTCTTAGTTTATTTCTCACTTTATCTACTTGATGGTCATATGAGCTGAACTACTGGTGTATTCGGGTTTGGTTTAAGTGAACTCCCTGTTAGTTGGATTATGTGCTTTTGTTAGTTTAGGCGTGTTTACGTACATTTAATCCCTGTTTAACTGTGTCGATATACTGGTTGTTGGTTTAGTTCATGTTTAGTTTGAGTTCAGTATGCTGCTGTTGTCTGATGGATAATCTGGTCCTCATTACGTTGTTTGAGTAATATTAGTATTAGCATAAATATTTTGTTTGAATCTAAAACTTGGTTATTATATAAATTATTCAAATAAAATGTATAACATAGTCAAATCCAGTCGTGTTTTGCTGATGAGTCGTTAGTTTATTATCTTTATTGTGTCTTAGTTTAGTTCTGGCAATGCTGGATACAGTTGCTGTGTTGGTTTAGTTTGCACTCCTGTTTGGCTTTCTCATTATTTTGCTATAAAGGCATGATTCCCTCTCCTTATTTAACTGGTCTTACCCCGTTTGGGTTGGGTACGTGGTGTTTGTTTAGTTTAGTGTCACCATGTTGGTCATGGTATTTAAGTTATTATCCCTATCTAAACTTAGCCACTAATATGTTTTTGTTTTCCTTTCTAGTCTAGTTCAGTCCTATGCTGTTTTCAGATTCCCGTAGATTAACTATGTTTAGTTAGTTTTCCGCTTTAGTATGTAAATCCGATGCTATTTTGGATTGTCTCCGTTAAATGCTCTGTTTTTATTAAGAATAACTATGTTTTAAGGCCCTGTTGCAGTCAAATTTGGTAGTTGTTATAATGTGTTTCATCTATGGTCTTGAATCTCCGAGAAATTATAGCATTGAATATAATAGAAAACGGGCTCTTGGTGTTCCAAGTGTCTAACACACATCTATTTTGGGTCACATTCTTGATTGGAGTCTCTAATGTGTTAAGAAATCATCTTGTGAGTTTCTTCCTCTAGTCACTAAAAGCGAATGTGGTTCACGGACGTAATGTTTTAGTCTTTTCCATGTGTTAAATTATATTGGTAGGAGATTTTCACTGTTAAAAAAACTATGTATTAGATTATGTGTTAAATGAAATATCCATGAGCTCCGTGTAGTGTATGTCATTCTATTTTAAATTAGTTAACTTAAGTACGTGATCGGATATCACACTATAGATCTTATGACCTGAAGTGTCAATCCTACTCTTCGTTTTGTTTCTTTGCTTAAAACTGATTTAAGACACGAATTTAATGGTTCACTAGTTGAGTATTAGATGTTATTCTCCTTGCGAGTATTGCTGCTGCTGTATTCGAAAATGGATTCATGCAGTCTGAACAGGAATTGTTTTGTCATGCTATACTTAAAATATATGTTAGTCAGTTCGATCTTGCATTTTGTTGGTTTGAGCCTACACCCGTTGAAGCTATTTTCTGCCTTCTTTTTGAGCTAAAATGTGCTGTTTTTGGGCCATGTCGCTGCCCCCGTTTTGGTTGGTCTGTTCATTGTTATTCACTCATTTGTGAAACTTTGCCATAATGTCTATTCTGTCCGCATGTATGTTTTGGTTTCCTAAATTGTGGTGTGTTTTCACTTGATCTCTTTCATTAGAGGAATTGGTCGTAACAATACAAATCTATTCCCTCTTTCGAATTTACATTGTATATGCTTAGTCTTATTTCTGGATCGCATACTAATCCTTTTTCTTTTCATCTTTTATGCATGACCATCGCATACGAGTCCGAGGGATTCGTTCTCTTCACATCCGATGCGGGGCTAAAAGCCCAATGTAATTTCTCTATCGAGTCAGCCCATTCGCAGCGGAATTTCGCTGGGCCGAAGCCCAGCAGCAGTGACGGCAACAATCCAAAATGGGCTGAACCCATTTAAATCATATTTATTCTTCTAATTCATTTCTTATGCCTTTAATTTGTATTGTGCAACTACTTCATTCTGTTTGTTTGTCTTAGCTAGAATGAACCTTAGTGAAATTAGCGGGTTAGTTTAGTATGATGAGAGTTAATTTAAAAGAAAACTAACAATTATTTCTATAGGTTTCATCCCTTTTATGATAAATTATTTATAGCATCTAAAATATTCTTTATTAGAGTGATTAATTTCCAAAACAACACGATTACACATTTTGAGTTAAAAGAATTAAGATTTACTTTTACTATCTTAGAAATTGGAAACGTCATAAATTTTACACTAAGTTAACCTATTTTGAGAAATAAGAAAAATGAACTACTTTCCATGGATAACAGTTCCATTTTAACTCCTTTCTAACATTTGAAATACATATTCGTTAAAACAACTTTTTTATGTGACTTTTATATCGACCTAATATTCTCTTTATAAAACCTTTAGATATTTATCAAAATTAACTTTATAAACCCCTGTTTTAATTTGTTAATCTGCGTAACTTTTTTTTTAAAATATTTATAAAATATTGCACCATTGTGGGTTTTCTTGCTATTTATAACTAAACTCTTTTATACAAATTATTCCTTTTTTTTTTTTTTTTGCAAATCTTATTTTTAATAACATTATTACATTTTACTTTAAAACTTTAGCAATATTTATAAGTTATTTTCTAAACATTTAGAATGTTATATCTACATTTAGCCTTATTAACTCTAAATCTGGTCGGATTAACCATTATTAATGGAACTTAGAGGATGCCTAATACCTTCCCTCTAGGTTAGTTGAACCCTTACCCAGATCTTTTGGTTTCGTAGACTTTAAAATAAAATTAAACTTTAGATAATTACTTTAATAATCTTTAGGTGTCCTAATTCACCATAAATAATTAGGTGATGACTCCTTAACTTTAAATAACCCCGGAATTACCGGATGTTGTAAACTATTTTGACCCCGGTTAAAATAAGGTATGACATTCATGTAATCACATCATTTCATATCTCATGTTTCATGTCATGTTTTCTTCACATTCGTGTATTCAAGCCATGCCCAAATTTGCTATTCTTAACTATGACCCATCATTCGAGGACGAATGATCCTAAGTGGGAGATATTGTAACACCTCGTATCTTTAACCTAAGCTTTGACCATGATCCTAGACTTAGAGAAGTAGATAAAGGATGTGAGAATTGGAATTTCCCTGTTCAGTTGTAAGATGGGGGTTTACGCCTATGACATTGATCGTATTTTAGTTTACGGGTCGTAAATCAAGTCGTAAACCGTTACCAAGGATTTCTGAATATTCTAGAATTTGGCATTTATACGTTACATTGTTAAATACGGACTGTATTTCAGTATACGGCCCGTATTTCAAAACGTAAACCGATACCAAGGATTTATGAGCATTCTGGAATTTGACAGTTGATTGTTACATTGTTAAATACGTATTTTAACCGTATTTCAAAACGTATTTGGAATTTGGGAAAACTTCCTTCATGAAAGTTGTAGAGCTTTGAAATACCTTTCCAACGGTATATTATGGGGTCAAACGGACATCCGTGCAAAGGGTTATAGCCATTTTATTGAAGAGACGCGGTCTGCAGTCCTTTCGAATACGGGCCGTATTTTAAAAATACGCGCCGCATTTCAAAATATGGCCAGATCGTGTCCGGACGTAAACCGCAATTTCCAAAGATATATTCGTCCTATCGTTCAAATCATTATTTTTCATTCCTTCAAGCCCTAATGACCTCCTACCCTCTCCCATCATCAAGAACACCAAGGTAAGCCTACTCTAATTATTCCAACTCAATTCTAACGTATACTCTAATGATCTAAACAAGAAATCATCATTCCAAAACTAGGGTTTTCAAGAAAACCCATCTCAAGGTTCAAGAATTCAAGATTTTGGAAATCTTCTTCAAAGCTCAAGTCTTTAATTCAAGTTTTGGAGCGACTAAGGTATGTAGAATTACTATCTACGTGTGGGAACATCATTGTTTCTTCCCCACGCCTCATAATCCATAAATTATGATTCTCTACTAAAACTAGGGTTTCTATACCATGCTCATGATAACCCTAGGTCCATGTTCATGATTGTATTATGTATGAATTGTTATAATTCCATCATTGAGTTCTTAATATTTCTTTATGATTATTGAGAATCCGTCCGTAATCCATGAAAACCCATATCTTGTATTCCATGGGTTCTTGCATGCATGTTTTTAAATAAAAATGCTTATTTCATGAATATCCTACATGTCTACAAGTTTTCATGCAATTGTATTTTATAACTATGTTCATACCATGACTCAAGATACGTACATGCTAAATACAAGTTATTTCATGAAACCATGTTTACAAGTTATTTTCGTGAAATCATGATTACAAGACAAGTACAAGTTAATTCACGAAAATCATGGGCTTCTTAGCCAACTATATTATGTTCATGTTTTGGGAGTTGCACGAATTATCGAGAAGGCTCAGATAGCCTGAACCTACGTAGCCACCGTAGGACAAGGATCGCTCCGCCCGCTAGGACGATACTTTAATTTTACACCGAATGGATCCATCAGCACGATACCATCTTATACCCCGGCAAGGTATGAAGGCTTTGCCGGTCGCGGCGAGGACCGTACTCCACGTACCCACGTGGTGATATCACATGTCGGTTTATGAAATGCTCTCCCTACTTATCATGTTTTACTTATGTTATATATACATGTACTCATGCTCATGTCCAGGTTTTCAATTTCAGTTCTTATCATGTTATTCCATGTCCCATGTTATTTCTTTCAGTTGCTTTACATACCAGTACATTCAATGTGCTGACGTCCCCTTTTATTGCCCGGGGGCCTGCATTTCACGATGCAGTACGATTTACGGACGACGCCTCTCGCTCGCAGGGATCCGCACGTACCGGCTTATTGCGAGCCACATCTCATTCGGGGTTTAGACATTGTCATTCTTTAATTAGTCTGCATCTAAAGGTATGCTGGGGGCCTTGTCCCAGCAAGTATGTTTTTCAGTCAGGATACACGATTAGAGGTTTCATAGACTAGTAGCTTAGTTATGTTAGACATACGCAAGGTGTTTAGCCATCTTTGGCTCAACTTATGTTATTTCCGCAATCATGATTTAAACAAGTATTTCATTAAATTATTATGACATCTCATGTTTTATAAAAGCTCATCACGTTCATGCTATATTTTCGCTCATGTATGCCTCGCGATGATTCGACGAAGCCATGTGGTTCGCTCGGTCACATGCGGATGGCACCGAGTGCGTGTTTCGCCTGTGCCATGGTTCGGGCGTGACATTTGGCTTAGCGTAGAAAGTGATAATTCTTTACTTGTTTAAATCGCCTAGATATTGTTCCTTGTGGGATCGACCTCGACTTATAGTTGGGTAAATTATATTGAATATGACCGTGTACACTTTCTCTTTGAGGAGTGGATTTGGACGTTATCAATTTTGGTGTCGTTGCCGGGGAACAATTTGGTGTATTTGGGTTAGTTTGGGATTTAAGCTTACCTGATTTGATCCAAACTTGTAAATATTTGTGTAGTTATTTTATTTGTCTTTATTTATTTTCTTAGTTTTTGTAAATGACATCATATAATGAAAATTGGTCGGATGGTAGTTGTTCATACTTTGATGACCCTTGTCCTTATTGTGGAGGACCACACTCATGGCAAAATTATTTGAATTCTCCCGGAGGCGGATTGTGCGCACAATCCCAAACCTATGAGTGGAGTATTTGTGATCGGTGTGGTGGTCAAAATGGTCATTGGAATAATTGTGCTTATTTGTCCTTCCCTTCCCCGAACCCCCACTATGACGATTCTACTTTTGATTTTGATGATAATGGGGATATGAAAGTGGAAGAAGTCTTAAATGCTCAAAATGAGAGGATAATGCTCATGTTGGAGACCATTCTTGAAAAAGAGGAAAAGTTGAACTTAGCACTCGAGGACTTGAGGCAACCACTTAATGACTTGAGGCAAACAATTAATTGTAATGACAAAGCTATTCACACCTTGGAGGATCAAATGAAATTATTGGTTGAGGCTCATAACGCTCACCAACTTGAGGGTGTTGAAAGTAGACAAGAAAGTGTCCAAAACATGAATTTCTCCATGGGTGGATTTTTACAAGCTTTGAACGGCTCTCACCATGATGAAGAACTTGAAAAAGTGGAAATTGTGAGCCAAGATTGGCTTATGAATCAAGCTCAACAACTTGGAATCTATGGGGATCACTATGAAGGCATTTCATGGATGATGGAAGAATTTCTTAAATTGCATGTTGAGCGAAGTCAAGAAATGGCGCTACTTGAAATTGCTATCCAGGAATTGGAGGCCGAATTAAATGCAAAAATTGAGGCATGTGATGCTCAATATCAAAGGGACATGGATAGTAGTTTTGAGTTGGTTTCCAATGAAGAAGAGGTAAAGATTGATTTTCAAGAGCTAATGGTGAATTGCCAACCGACCAAACCAAAAATAATGCAAGATGTCGAGATTGAAGAAATGATACTAGAGTTGAATGAAAAAATTCATAAAATAACTTTTGAAGACCCTAGTGAATTTTTTGGCGAGGATGTCAAAATCCATGCAAGTTTGAAAGTTGAGCGCATTGTACCGCATTCTAATCATTTTTCAACATTGTGCTTGATATGGAAATTGAACCACCCGAGCCTATGGAGGAATTTGGGTGATGAAGAAGAAGGTGTTTTCATTTTGAAGTTTCCTATGCCGAGAAAACAAAATGACATCCCTCACTTAAAGGCCAAAAAGTGCAAGATGCGACACCCGAGAGTTGGCCTCTTTGCTTTCCTACCACCGCCTCATGAGCTTCATCGTATTCTTGATTCCAAGTTGGGGTGACAATTCATATCCTCTAAGTGGAGTAAAAAGTGGTAAAGTTAACTCATGTCATGCCACGACGTTAAATGCGGCACTTTATGGGAGGCAACCCATGTTTTCTTAATTTTTTTGTTTAATTTTGCAATTATAATTTTTAGGTAAGTTTTTCTTAGTATTTTTAATCATTCTACCAAGTTTCATTATTTTTGGACTTCATTTGGACAAGATTATGGAGTTGCGATGTGGAAGATTTTGCATTGCACAATTGTGCTAAAAGTCCATGACACAGTTTGTGCATTGCACAGTTTATATGCTAAAAGTCCATGACACAGGTGCAATTCTATCTTTAGTATTCTAGGAAGTAGCATGTTCAAGAAACACAAATTCTGTTTTAAACAAACAAGCCCACACATACGGACCCCATGCTTCAGGTAAGTGACTATGGTACCTGACTTGTTTTAGAAAAGAACTTCACCAATTTCCTCTCTTTTAAGTCCTCTGCCTTCGCACTAACACACAACAAACAAACTCACTCCACGTTCACTCATAACTCCACCGCCAGTTGAGGCTTTCAGTAGTGCTGAGTTAAGTTCTCTTTTCTCTCCCTCTCTCCTCTTCTCTCTTTCTCTCTTCGCCTCAATTTCTTTGTTGGCAGTTTTTTTTTCCCTCTCTTTTACTATGGCTTGTTTGAATGTGAGTTTAGAGCTTAAATTGTGAAATTTTGTTTTTGTTGGTTGATTGATAGGTGGCTTTGAGTGATTGAACTATAATTTCCATAAAATTGGGAGGGTAATTCAATTATTAAATTGTCACAAAGAACTTATTTAAAGTGAAGCACACAAACTACTCGACAAATTGTCTGAGAGAAAAAATGATTCGCCGGTGAAGTCTGAGTAACCGAGCGCTATTAGGAGTTGACATTGAGTAAGTTTTGGGGTAGTTTGGCCTGGTTTTAAAGTGTTTATTTAGATTGCTTGAGCTATACATTTCAACTATTGAAAGAGACCACCCGTTTGGTGTCAAAGTGTAGCTAGGCTTGCTAGTATCCATCTCGTTGCTTCACTAAATTCAATTAAGGTGCTGAACTAGCTATGGCATATTGTGATTATTTACTTGGTGTTCTTGAATTGCTAAGAGTATGAATATTTGAGTCACTGTGCCCTGCATATAATACTTCTTTGATCATTACATCTGATTACATTGAAATCATTGACCGAAGTTACATTGAAATTGTTTGTAAACTGTCTAGGCTAATAAGGAGTATCTTGATATTGCCCAAGTCTAAGTGACACAGGGATATAAATTGAGGCATGAACACCTCAAAATGATTACATTGACATGTGAAATGGGGACCTTACTGTATAGGTTAAAAGAAAGGTGAGATTAGTGCAATGCAACCTCTGCATTAAAATTAAAAGATAATTGCAGAGATACTGAAACTTGGCAGCAAATAGTATAGTCCTCTACGGCTTGTCTTTTTCATTTCTAAACATTCCTTTGGCCTTCATGAAACATTTGACAGTGTTAAGAAATCTTCTTTGCTATGATTGGAGCTAATTTTGTTATGAGTTGTTGATTGTGTTAGAACTCAGCATCCTGGAAGATTTAATGAGGAACGGATCAAGTCATGGAGGACGAAGTTTCTGATGCTACCATAGCAACAGGGAGTCACTTCTAACTTTGGTTTTAACTGTGTAGTTACATTAGGGGGAACACAACATTTTTAAGTTGGGAGTGAGACTTCATTTTGATGGATATTTTTGTGATGGGGTGTGATATGTCATGGTGGATGATAATTTGGTAGATTGATTTTATTTTGGTATTTTTTAATGACATTTATATTAGTATGATTTTGTTTCTTTTTTCACTAGCTTCTTTATTTTATTTTTTGTAGTTTAGTGTAGAAATGACGTTGGGATGTGATTTTTGCTCCTTGGCCAATTTTGGCTTGCTTGGTACCAACACATTTAAACCTTGGCGTATGAATTCTTGATTTTTGAAAAAGAAACACGATTGAAGTAAGGATTCTTGTGGTGACTTTTAGACTCAATTTTTGGCTCTTACTTTCACTAATTAGTCTCTTTAGGCTATGAGTAACTTGTTGAGTTCATTTGTTTCAATTGGTTCTTGGATACATATTCTACTTGAGTTTTCATGTGCCATGTGTGGTGAGGTTTAGTTGTGAGTTCTTTTGCATTACTTGTGGTCTAGAACTTGCCCGGAATGTGTTTCAAGGCGAAATTCTAGGTTACACTTACTTTGAAAAATGATGTTAGGCCTTCTTTGGATTGTTTTTTGCCTTAAATTTCCTACCCTTGCTTATTTTCCCTAGTCAACCCCTTTTGAGCCTTTAAACTTTTCTTTGGCAACCATGTTACAAGCTTTAACCTTTTGTTCTTTATTGATCTATCTTTTGGTATCCCACCTCCCTAAGTGCTTTGAAAGTGTAAACATAGGCTAAAAACCTAAGTTTGGGGGTGACGGTTGGAAAAGTTGTGATGTGGAAATTGCTTAAAGGTGAAAGGGTAAAAACCAAAAATAGAAAAGAAAAAAAAAGAACCAAAAAAAAAAAAGTAAGAAAGATGAAAAAGGAAAAAATATAAGGAGTTGTGAATAAAGGGAAGACTAGTTGGTGAAATGAAAAATGAAGAAAGGGTGGAAAAGTTTTTGAAGGAAGTGTGGTTTAATTGTTGCAAATTGTAGTGCTTAGGGAGGTTTTGAGTTACTCTTAACCAAATTGTGCCCTACCTTAACCAAAAGACTACATTACAACCTTTTAAGTTCTAATTGATTTTGAACCAAGTGTGTCTACATTAGTAGATAAATACATGAAGGGCAAGCTTATGGTACTACTTGTGTGCATTTGAACATCTTTGTGACATAGAGAGAGAGATAGAGAGCTAATTCTTTCCATGTGATATCCCATTTGTGTTTTAAATTGCATTTTGTGAGTTGGGATTCTCTTTTGATTGTGAGGGCACATGAAAATTTGAGTTGTGAATTTGTTCCATTTTCCAATTGAGAGAAATGAACAAGAGAAAGTTGTTTTGTGATGATGAGGCAAATTTTGAAGCTTTAGTGTCATGACTTGATCACTACTTTGATTAATTTAGTGTTTGAGCACTTGAAATGAAAATGAAGTTTTTGAGAAGAAGTTGGTAATTCATACGTTTTGGATTAATTGTTGGTACCAATCAAAGTATGTATTTGTCCTTAAAGTAGACTTTTTTACTTGGTATGATGTTGGTGCACTTTTGAAGGGAGCCCTTTGAAGGAAACTGTATGATTTGATTTGCTTGAGGACAAGCAATTGTTTAAGTTTGGGGGTTTGATAAGTTGGTATTTTACAAATTTATTTCTTCTTTAATCTTAGATTGTTGTTATGTTTTAATTGAGAAAATAGTGCATTTAATGTCGTTTACTTTAATTTTATAGGTTTATATGATTGAGAAGTGATCATGAAGAAATCAAGTGAAAAACAAGTCAAAAAGAGGTCAAAGTGAAGAAAATGACAAAAACGGCTAAAACTGCAAAAACGGAACAGATTTGCAAATCTGAAAATATGGGGCTGTTTTGGTCATATTTTGATGTGGAAATATTGGGGAGTTATAAAAGCAACACTTGACAGAAAATATTGTCAACCTTGGCACAAAAACACAAGTCTTGGAGGCTAGGGTTTTGGTCCACACTTTGGGGTTGAAGATTTGAAGAATTGAGTTGAGAACTTTCTTAAACTTTTCTCCATTTCTTTGATTCCTTGCGTTGTAATGAATATCTAAATGTGTAATATTTATTTTCTTCATTTGAATCTTTCTTATGGAAATATTCTATGATTAAAGTGTTGGATGAAGCTCTTGTTTTGCTTATGTATTGAATGATTTTTATTGCTGAAGTGAGTTAATGTTGTTTTAATTAATGTTGTTCTTTAATGTTTCTTAAGGGGTTAGCTAACTCTAAGACCCGCCCATTTACTTCGATTTGATCTCGAGGGAGGAAGATTGAGGCTGGAAAAGAATAATTAATAAGAATTTGGGGCTTTAAAACCCATCTAATAACTTGAGCTAGAGATAGGAAAATTACTTGAGATTATATTGATTGTGCTTAATGTCACACTCTAAGGCTTGAGAAAGCTTAGAGTGAAATTCATTGATTTGGTCGAGAGACTTTTGATGAGATTTTAGAGATCATTATCTAATTAGCATAAACTCACTCATAGTTGTAAAATCATGGAATACATTGGATCGTTACTTGAGCGTAATTTTCGTTGTATCCATACTTGTAGCCATTGATCATTTTACTTGCTTTCTAGATTAATTTATCTTTTCGCATTAGTTATAATTTTCTCAAAATCAAAATATTATCAAGTGTTTGGCTTAGCGTACAAAGTGATAATTTCTTACTTGTTTAAATCGCCTAGATATTGTTCCCTGTGGGATCGACCTCGACTCATAGTTGGGTAAATTATATTGCATACGATCGTGTACATTTTCTCTTTGAGGAGTGGATTTGAACGTTATCAGGCTCAGCCGGAGGCAGAGAGGTTAGCTGCCCAAGGGCGAGTGCAAGCGCTAGAGGCTTCCAAGATGCAGCTCGTTGCAGCCAGGTTGCCGATCATCACTTGCTCTAATATTCTAAAGGATTATGCCATGTTGAAGAACCGGGCCGGTGTTCTCCTGGGTATCAAAGAGGGCTACATTCGAGACATTGACTATTACAGCACTAGAATGAAACGATCTCCGTGATCAGACCCCTTCCTCCTCTGATGCTTCCTCTAGTTCTTCGGATGACGAAAATGCTGCTCCCCCTGATTAGCTCATGTTTGATGTTCTACGAGCCTCCGTTCCCTGTTAAAACTGCTCCGGCCGCTGTGCCTTTGATTATTTTTTATTTGTTGTTGAAGGTTGGGTCTGTGTACCTTAAATATGCTTTTTGTCTGAGCCTACGTGCTCATAATTAAGTTCTTTTGTTTTTCTTGCCGGATATCGGGCCTGTGTGCCCTTAATATGTCTGTTTGAGCCCGAGTGTGTGTGTGTGTGTCTATATATATATATATGTGTGTGTGTGTGTGTGTGTGTGTGTGTGTGTGTGTGTGTCTATATATATATATGTGTGTGTGTGTGTGTGTGTGTGTGATTTACTTGATTCCTGATTCACCATCTATTCTTTTTTTACGCTTTGACATGCGCTTTACTGGCAACAGTAGTGATTACAAGTAGTCTTGTTGGCTTTTATTTTTAACACTTACTCGTCAGGGCGTGACTGCTATGCCCGTCTACTAGAACTATGTTTATATTCCAGTGTTAGTGTTTAAGTTAAGAAATCGATGACCGGTGCACGTATTTTTTCACTTTAGCGTTTTGTGTTTGAGGTCATCATTTTTAACTCAATCCGGGTATGTCACTTCCGGAAACACTTTTTGCGATTAGTAATTACTCATCTAATTTGCAATAATAGAGGGGGGGCACCTGGATTTCGGTGCTGCTGAGGAAGACGTCTCAACCTCATTTAATGGCACAAAAGTTCATGAAACCTGCACGCTCGGAGGCTCTAAAGGCCGTGTCGAGTGTTTGAAGCTGTTTTTACAGGGTCGTATTGCTTCCGAGTTCGGTTTTGCCCCGAATATTTTTGTTCTTCCAAGAGATACCTTATTAGCGAGCGCTTTGAAAAATAAGTGAAGATTTTTATTTCGCTTTCCCTGAAATTTACATGAACAAACTGCTTGATTGAAGTATAGCATTTCTTCTACAAAATCTTAGAATGATATACAAAGGCAGGAAGAGCTAGGCAAGGACTAGTGTTTCTTTTCTCCTGGCAGTTCCATTCCTTGTGTGCGTCTATTCGGCTTGCTTGATACCCTTTCTCTCCCTCCGTTACTCGTTTGTGAGGTACCCAGGATTCGAGTATCAGGTCTAAAAGTATTTGGTCAAGCTCTCTCCAAGTTTTTTGAATTCTAATCAAATGCGACACATTTCTGTGTTGTTGTCTCTTTAAAAACCTTGCCAGTAAAACCCATTTGGGACAAAACCTAGGCCAAGGAAAAGAGTGCAACACGTGTCTTCGGTCCTCCTTCCGACAGTTAGGAGGGAGAGAAAGTAGGTAGTTCTTCTCGGAGTGATTCCTGTCGTAGAGAGAAAGCAAGTTAGGGTAGAATAAGTAATTTGAGTATATCGGACCCCGATCTCCACCTGCACGTGGCCCTCAAAACACATACCGTAAAGAATGGGGTTTTGCCTATGCTTGTTTTAGGAGTACTTCAACACCCCAGGTAATTCTTCCGGCCATCTCCCCTTAGCGTCTTCTAGCTTTTTCTTGATATTCTAAATCAGGATCTTGTTGGTTGATTCAACCTGTCCGTTTGCACACGGATGGGATGGAGAAGACGCTATTCGTTTGATCTCAACCCTTCCAGAATTCGGACCTTTGCCTCCACAACCGAGGACTCGTTGTCACAAGCTATTTTTCTACATCCTAAACTTGCATACGACGTGATCCTGTATTTAAATCGATCACTTCTTTCTCCCGAATTTTTGCGAAAGCCTTTTCCTCTACCCACTTCGTGACATAATCTGTCAGCACTAACAAGAACCTTACATTTTCCACGACCCCGGTAATGGCCTGCAATGTCTATCCCCCATTTTCAGAAGGGCCACGGGCCGCTAACGAATGAAACAGTTCAGCGGGTAGATGAATCATTGGAGAGTGCTGCTAGCATTTTTCACATTTTTCACGAAGGCTTTATCATCTCCGTCCGTCGGAGACTAATAATATTCGGCCCTTATTATTTTTCTGACCAACGACTCGTAACCAGCATGCTTCCCGTAACTGCCTTTATGTACTTCTCTCATAAAGTACTCCGCTTCTACAAGCCCTAAACATTTGGCCAGGCCCGTGATGACCGGGGATAGTCTTCCCTGTATGAAAGCCTTCGACTCTAGCTCTTCCGCTTTGGCGTCTTCCCCGGGGGTT
>NC_081344.1:13971319-14123074 GCF_029784015.1 Lycium ferocissimum
ATGGGTTTTTAGGAATATTTTTATTAATGAATTGTTGGTGTTAGTGTTGTTGTTGTTGTGTTGGTTATTAGTATTGTGATTTCGGATTAGGGATATATAAACGGGGAATCTTTTGCCCAATTTTGCGGTCCCTAAAGGGGTTTAATGTGAAGACTTAAGATAAGCATATGACGATAAGCCTAACAGTAGTATGAATTCTTTTGAATATAGATTTACGAGCTTGGAAGGATAAGCATTAAGTAGTAGGAGACCAAAAAGATATGCTACAATTATTCCTTCTTTCATTTTAGCATGATCTATGACAAGTGCGAAACGTAATAATATCCACTCCTAGATGTAGGAGTTCACGTTCTTATGTTGGTATTGGTGTTGTTCATATCTGGAGTTCCTTGACTTCTTAAGTCCCCGAAGGGGCATCCATAAGTTGTACATTTTCATAATGATGTCTAAATCTGAAGGGAAAGACATTCTAAAACTTCTTTATTCATATGCATTTCATATTTGAGTTTTAAGTTTCGAAGGAGACAAATGGAAAGGAAGAAGTTCCCATTTGAACAAAAAGGTTGCTCCGAAGGGAGTCTTTTGATGTTTTACAAAGATTATCATGCGTTGCATACTTATATATATGTGCGACTGATCGTGATTTTGGTATACCGGTGATTATGATGCCGAAGAGCTGGCCGATTGGGTCATTATGCTATTATGCCCGAAGGGGCTGTGAGCAGGGCGAAGGTATGCAATATGTGTATATTCATATGATGTTGTAAAAATTCATATGCACATACATGATTATCAGTGTTGGTTACAGGTACAGATTGAGTCTGTTACTCTTTTTATCATTCGAGTCAAGATAAATTGTTTCGGTTACGCACTTACATACTGCGTACATTATTCATCACTACCGTCCCTTTGCACAGGGCGGCGGGTTTCATGCCACACAGGTACAGACAGTTGAGTAGAGGACACTTGCCATAGGATGTTCCCGGGCTATCAGGTGGATTGGTGAACTCCATTTCTATTCAGAGTGTTGCCGAGTTAGAGTACTTATGTATGTCCTCGAGTCAGATGCATTACGGGTATGTTGGGGCCCTGTCTCAACTTATGTTATGGTAACTTGGTCCTTGTTAGAGGCTTTTGCAGACAGTATCCTGTGGATAGTGCATCGAGATGAAAGAACCAAGCATTAAAAATAAGAAATCAAGCAAGATAAATATGTTCATAAGAGTAATCGAATATGTTCACAAGAGTAATCGATGTGCCTGGCTCTATTGTCCTTGAGAGAAAAAGTAAGGGATATGTTACAAGAGATGAGATGATGTGCCTTAGCTTACATGATAAGCTATCTATATAGAAACCAAAACAAGACTTTTCAACCCTAACAGCCGGTTGATGTTCCCTAACTGTACCCCCACGTGCTTCTTTGCCACAGCGCACTGATCGAGATTTGTTAATATGACCCGAGTAGGTGGAAGTGGGTGCCAGCTGCAGAGATCCTCCCGGTCTCTCCGAGCTTCCGGATACAGATTTTATCCAATACACATACGATATTCTTGATCCATTAAATACCTTACTTATAGTGGATCACAGAGAGTTTTATGTATTAATCCCCGGATCGTTGGCAATTGAAACACAAAAAGGTTCCATTGTAAAAATTTTGCCTTAGCAAATCTTATACCGGAATGAAATTTCAAGATTCAACTCCAAGGCTCCTTTTAAGTTAAAACAAAAGAAGGCAAAATCGTGAGACTCAAAAGCCTTGAATTAAATGGTCCAAAAGGGCCAGATCAAAACGAACAATAACTTAGAAATTGGGCATGAACCCTTTCAAAACCAGAATATAAAAACTAAGCAGTTCATGGTAACCTATCCCCTGACACTCAACGTAGAGTCGTGATAGTGGAAGAACTATAGACCAAGAAAGATAAAACGTATTGCTTTCCTAGTTGGTGAAGACATATTACCACTCGTTGAAGCTAGAGAAATATTTTTCACCTTTTAGGTATCTGTGCTTTAAATATATACTCAATCACTATATATGTAGTACTTTCTCTGTCCCAATTTATGTGGCACTTTTTGCTTTTCGAGAGTCAATTTGACTAAACTTTGAAGCCGGATTAGATTAGATTAACTCAATATTTTAACTTTAAAATTTATTTAATCGAAAACTACATGAAAAGTACTATAAGTTGCAACTTTTCCCATCTCATTTTGGTGAAAAAATATATCTTAAAATGTTGGTAAAATTTTATGCAGTTTGAATTTCAGGAAGCGAAAAGTGTCACATAAATTGGGACAGATGGAGTATAAAATTGTCAGTTCTTCCATCAAACCAATGTTTATAAATTGTGGTTAAATATATCCAAACAAAGTTTAAAGAGATAATGGTAAAAAACATACCTCAAGTATCACTTTGTTTATGAGTTTCCTACCTAAATTATCAGGTGTTTGCGTTTCCTACCTAAACTATCATTAAATATTTCCTAAACTATCATTAAATATTTATCAAAACACACCTCGACTAGTGTATGATGATGCATTGTATACATCTGCCTCTTCTTCTTCTTCTTCTTCTTCTTCATTTTTTTTTTTTTTTAAAATAGGCAATGGCACTCCATGTGGATAATTAAAGGAATTAATTGGATTTTTTTTTTCCAGAGATAATGGTCGAAAACACATTTGATGTATCACTTTTTTGCGAGTTTCCAGCACCATGAGATACTAGTCGAGGTGTGTTTTGATAAATAGTTGGTGATAGTTCAGGTAGGAAACACAAACACTCGATAGTTCAAGGTGTGTTTTGATAAATAGTTGGTGATAGTTTAGGTAGGAAACACAAACACTCGATAGTTCAGGGTGTGTTTTGATAAATAGTTGGTGATAGTTTAGGTAGGAAACGCAAACACCTGATAGTTCAGGTAAGAAACTCACAAAAAAATTATACTTGAAGTGTGTTTTTGACTATTATCTTAGGTTTAAATATATAAATTCAACCACTATATATTTTCTTGTAATTTCAAAATCTTTAATTTGGATTTAGGGAATGCGAAAGGATCTGAATCCAATCTCACTATGAAATTCAAATTTACATAAGAGAAAAAGGGAATTAAATATGTAAAGGTAAATGGAGTTCTATTATGCTTTCATTTTCAATCTTTCTAAGGCAAGATAGGGCGACACCAAAAATCCGTTCGTATATGGACTATTATGGAGTGGAGGACAATGTCTCACATTCTTTTGTTTACTCTTTCAGTTGCTCGTTCCCGAATTTAAGTTTCCAATGCTTGCTCAAGAGATAATTACCTCATATCTATACTGGTGAGAGATAGCAAATATATATCCCGTGAAATTAATCAACATGCGTGAACAAATTGAATTTATCACAATTCAATTTGATGAAGAGTAAACACAATGACAATACATGGACATTGAGTTAATAGTGATCGTTCGACTTAGATTTATGTGAAACTGAAACCAATTTTAAGCAATATTAAAGCTTCTTTTCCCTTTTCTTTTGTCCTATTGGGTGGGAAGTTATAATTTCACAAAGCACTGGATGCTGGCTTCAAGCAATTAGTTTTTGTGGTTTGTATTGTATCATCCGCTTATTACGAAATAAACTTACTTTTATTTCTACTTTTTCCATTATATATATTATAATAATCATATATATATATATTGGCGTGCCATCAATGTGGTCGGCCGGTGCAGATTCTCTAGCTGAATTCCAACAAGTTTCTGATTATAATATAATCCTAATTCTTAAATTTATATAGTTCCCACTTCTTTAATTTGTATATTATTTACAAACTAACATTGATGGATTAATATATTCATTTCGAAAAACAAGCATAACTTTCTTGAAAAAAAGCTGTTTGATTCTAATTATCACCACTCGATCACTCCAATGCTTATCTTTTCTGTTGACATAATATTACAACTTCCATTACCATTGACAGAAGTTCTCTTGAAAATAATACATGATCATTAAAAGCTTAGAATTTCTATCTCATGCAAGGAGAAAAATATAAATGTCAGTATCTATAAGCTTTTTTTGCTTTTGTTAAAATAAGAAAAATGAACAAATTGGTCACTTACCTGTCATGAGGGGAAGAGTCAAGAGAGCTGGCTGCAAATGCTTTGGCTCAGCCATTGGGCATATTATTATAAGGTTGAGTGGTCATGATGGGGAAGATGGGCACATGAAGAGCTAACTCACTTAACACATGACTCAACATATAATACTAGTATTAGTATACTAACATATATCCATTTTTGTGGAGCATATAGTACATACTACTCGCTTTGTTCCAATTTACATGACAAGTTTGATTGGCACGGATATAAATGAAGATTTTTTAATTTGTGATCTAAATAGATCTTTTTTATAATATTTGTGTGACTATACACATTTTTGAAACTTGCGGCCTAAACAAGCCATAACATTTGTGTAATCATAAAAGTGTCTCATTATCAGTAACATAAGAAGTATAAAGTTAATTATTTTTAAAATTTATAAGTGTCTTTTTTTTTTTTTCTTTTTTTTTTTTTGGAAGGAACTAAAAAAAGTGTGTCAAAAAGGAGGGAGTAACTAGCACAATGTAGAGTTCGATCAGTTCCAAAAACTAATTAGTGGCTATAGTAGGTGAACCCTATTGAACTTCTAGAACCGAAGAACAGATAAGAGGCAGATTTAGGATGATATTGTGGGTTGAATTGAATTTATTGCTTTCAACTCAAAATATGTATACACAAAAGCAGATGCCCCATACATTTGATGAGTGTGATATACATGTGAAAAGTTACTAACATGTCGAAATAATAAATTATGAACCTATAACGTAATGTTGTGGGTGGTAATAGTATGTTAAAGGTTCGAACTAATCAAATTTAAATTTTGGCGCTCCTGCATATACATATGCTAAAACTTTTAAAATATATACATATAATATGATAGAACTCATCTTGAATTCACTAACTTTGGATCCTCTATTTGACTCTACTAAGATACTAATAATGCTTGAGTTAGTAAAGCACGTACCCTGCTTCTCCATCTTGCTCAACACTCACCTTCTCATGATGCCACAATTTCAAAGGCAGCATTTTGTTCTAGGGGCTTTATATATTGGAAAGTTCGAAAGCTTTCAAATCAAGCAAAGGAAATTTGTTTTGATATTTCAGGTGTAGTTGTGCTCTCACCTGCATCATATTTATAACAAAAGAAGAAAGTTGTGGACTGATATATGTCTGAAAGTTGTTGTTTGGTATTAGGTGTAAAGGAAGAACCAAGAAGATTAGTTGAAAGTGGGACCTCTAAAAATTGTAATGCAAGAAATTAAGTTGTCGGTATAAACATTATACAGGACCACTCAACGGTAGGATAACACCGTATAGTAAGTCGTACGTCACATTTACTCTTCTATAATGACATTAGATTGTCTATCTAATTAAGTGGCGAATTCGATGAACTCAATAGCTTTTAATTTGAACCCTATACATGTCTTAAACAAATTAATAAATATGTATAAGATATATATATATATATATGAACTCAGTAACTCAAATAATCAATGGGCTTAATGGTATTTCGACTCATAAACACCAAAATCTCAGGTTGCCTCTGTCTATCTATGTTATTAGCAAGCATGTCAATTAGAGATCCAAGATTTGAATTTTATGAGTTCAACTTCAAATTCTACCACAACCTATTTGATTTATTATTATTTGTACTTATTTAATTTATTTCTTGAACATATATATCAGATGGATCCTTATGTTCTACCCTAACATCGAGGAAATAGGTGAATATAACTCTTTATAATTTGAATATATAGAAGAAAATGACATTGCAAAAGAAAAAAAAAATCGATGTCTTACTTTTAGCTCTCGTATGTGTAAAAGTATAAATCTTCTTTTAAATCTCCTATTAAAAAAGACATCAAAACTAAAAACAAATTTATAAAAGGCCGGCCCCTGATGCCAATTAATTAGGTGGGGAATATGGTTTTGCATTATATAGTAGCTGCACATCACTATAAGATATCGAGTTGAAACGGGTTATTCGGGGTTGAAATGTCTTATGTCCAATAAAAAGCTAAGGGGGGCTCTAATTAATAGCTTTACAAAAAATAAATTGCTAAACTTAACGATTGTGATTATTAGTGTATGTGAACCATATTGTTAGAGGAGGTAAAATTTCATGTACTTATTCATTTATTATTTCTTAAGGGTGCAAAGTCAAAAGTGAGACTATAATTTTTTTTAATAAATTTCATATCTAATCAAATAGGCTAATATAAACGAAAATGGAGGGAAGAGGATCAACAGTTGTCAATTCTCAATTAAGGAAATATAGAAGAAATGATTGTCATTCGAGGGGAAAAAGTTAGTGTTAGTGGTTTATGATGTGCCCACATGTTTAAAGAGAAAGAGGAAACAAGGAAGGTAGTAGCAGCTAAAACCTATTCAGATAATTCTATTATACAACACCGATCGCTTGTAAATCAACATTCACCATGAAAGTGGAGGGCAAATCAGAGTGGAATTGTGTTTAATTGATGTTACATAACTAGAATGTGGGACCTTCATCTCCAAGATTTCTTGATTATATGTAGTTCACTTTTAGGTGGTTAAATTCTACCTTTTTAGTATTTGAAGTTTTTATTATTAAATGCACTGTATTTTCAAGATTATGAAGTTTAGACATATCATTTGTTGCAATTTTAATAGATTTTTACACGTAATTTTTGTTGTCCATCGAAGGTATATTCATACAAACCAGGCGAAAAATAATAATCGGAGCAAAAAATTATATTAATTGAAATTTCACTTAACGTGTTGCTTAATGCTCATAGTTTTTACTAGTCATCCTATCAATTCAACAATGTAAAGAGTTAGAGATTGACACCTGAATTTACTTTCTAGGATATTGTTATAAATAAGAATTCTTATCATGAGAAAATGGATTAAAATTATCTGGTAATATAAGAAAGAAATTAGTTCAAGTATTCGATCAGTGGATGGGGGTTGTAAATACTACTTTATATACTCCCTCAGTTCAGTTTTACTTGTCCACTTTTGACTTTGCACCCTTAAGAAATAATAAATGAAGTGCATAATTTACTAATGTATCCATATTAATTGGTGCATATTTTTATTGGGTAAAATATTATGGGTAAAATAGGAAAAAAAATTGTCTCCTCTTGAAAGGCTAAAAATGATAAGTAAAAGTGAAAATTTATTTTTAGAATCTTTGGACAAGTAAAAGTGAATGGAGAGAGTAACTCTTTTTATGTATTTTCGGCTACGATCAAGTACTCCGTAGTATATTATTTTTCATATAGTGGAAGACACCTTTCTTGTTTTGTGCCATTATGCAGATTATTTATCTTACTTCTTTTTTTATTTTATGTATATTCTCAGCCTACAAATGAGTATATATTATTGTGCACAATGGCAGACACCTTTCCTGATTTCTGCCCATATCGTCATGGTGGCACCGACTTATTCGCAACTAAATTTGAATTGATTGGGTATATTGATATAGTTCAGACTTGTTTGTCTGGTTAAGTAATTATATTATTTAGTAAGTATGGCTTGAAAATGAATATTTTAGAGGGAGCGATTAGGCTCTCCATTCGTAGAGGGAGAGGGAAAGAATGTGTGATGATTACATTTAATTATCACATGACTTTTCAAATTCTTTCCCTTTTTCATTATTAATATTTCCCAGACACATACATTTGTCATATATAAAACTTATTGCATGTTTATCTGGAATTTTTATTTTTATTTTTATTTTTATGTTTTATAGTTATTTTATGTAAATAAAAAAATTTAAAATTATTTAATTACAATTGTGTAATCAAACATAATATTGAAAATTGCACTATAATGATGTTATTTCAAACAAATGGGTTATTATAATTACTATACTGTGTCTGTGTGATTACTTAATCGTGCAATTACATAGATATTTCCAAACACACCCTAAAAGATCATGTGAATCTGCAAATTAATTTTTACTTGGCATAGCTTACTATGTTACATATTTATGGAACATAACTATACTTTTTAATAATTAAGTTTAGTAGCTATAATATTATATTTTTACAACTTATAGCTACCCACTTTTCTACCAATTAACTTACCACTCCCCACACCCCTATTTTTTAGCTGCACACTTTCTCTCTCTCCCCTTTTCCTAAATATACGTTTCTAACTCCCATCTCCCCTAATTTCGTGCTTTTCAAATCAGTTTCTGATTTCTTTCACTACCTTTTTTTTACTCTGTATTAACTGCTCATTAATTTCTCCCTTTTCCTTTTTAATCTAAAATTTTTCGCTCCCTCTCCTAATCTACTTTTGCTCAACATAAACCCTACTCGCCTCCTCATTTGCGGACCTTCCAATTTTGGTCCGTCGATTCTCTTGGTATGGCGTTTTTTCTCTTCTTCATTATTTACTTACATATCCTATTTCATATTGAAATATTAGGGTACTATTAGCTCTATGATGTGAAGGATTATATTGCTATTAATTTGGAAATTTCTTCTTACAAAATCGATTGATTGCATATTAGAGTATTATGGGTTCTTTGCTTAATTTGGGTCTAATTGGTATTTACTCAAATACACAATAAGATTTGTAGTTCATAACTGAATTTGATGATGAGTTACTGTTTAAATTGAGTTTAATTGGTAAAAATCAGAAGCATTGGAGTTTAATTGCAGGGCTTTTCCAATTTTTTTTGTTTTGGAGATTCCAGTTTTCAGGTCAGGTAGTGGAAAAGGAACTCACGTCCGAAGATTATAGAAATTTTTGGGTTCGAACACATAAATGTTGGAGATCTGTTGAGGAAGGAGATGTATTTTCACTTCACCAGATATGTGTTTTACTTGCATTTTAAGTATATTTTTATCGTATTTTTCGATGAACTTCAGTTAATTCCCGTTTTTTCAATTCACCAGATCTATATTTTGCATACATTTTAATTATATTTTTGTCGTATTTTTTATTATTTCAATTAGTTTGTGTTTTGAACTTCAGTTTATTCCTGTTTTTTCAATTCACCAGATCTGTATTTTTATCATTACAGAAAGAACAAGGAAGGACTGGATCCTGCGGATGCCGAACTTCGGTTACATTTAGGAGTTACCGTATCCGACAAAAGCCGGTTCTACTTGTTATCTATGGATGGGCAAATTTGGACCGATGAGGTTTTGATGTCTTTCGCTTGTTACTTAAGTTTTTTATGTTTTATAATAGAATTACATTGTGATGTATCTAGAGTATATTTTTACTATATTTGACATATATATATAGATCACAATTTTGTACTTACATTAAGGCGTATTGTATTTTAAAAATATTTTCATATTTGCACTATATTTAATATAGAGCCATTATTTTATTAGGGGTGTGGAGTACTGATTATGTATACAAAATTGTATTTTTGCTATATTCAAGAGTATATTTCACTATATTTAATATATATACAGCAATAGTTTTATTGAACATAGTATTGATTATAGTCACTGAATTGATGTTTTTACAGGATATTGACGTTATTTTCTACTACCTACACAAGAAGGGGAAGTATCACAATAACAACAATTATAGATTCACCACTGCCAGCTGTATTTTTCACACTTTAGTTGCTGAAATTTACAAATCTTGGGAAAACCCCGATTCATCCACATGCGTCGCCAGTAAGGAAGATGAACTGTGTGAGTACATTAACGGGCACAGGCTGTTGGCTAATGTACCATGGTATACTGTTGACAACGTACTAATTCCTGTCAACGTAAAAGAGGAAAATCACTGGATTTTGGTTGTGATATCTTTCACGACATTGTGTGTGTGCTCTCATCCTTTGAAAAAATCATTCATTTTTCTACAAAATTTATATGTTTGTCTTTTTCGTATTTTTTTTCTTTTTACAAACAGGTGCATCTACGTATACAACTCATAAAGTTTGCCGGGGCATGACAATGAAAATGTTGGCTACTCTTGTACATCTACAAATGATTGATTTCTATGAGAAGAAGGCGGATATAGATTTTGCCACACATCCTTGTTACAGAAACAGAGAACAGACCGACAACTTTGACATTGTGAATGTAGACAATCTCCCGCAACAAGCTCCCGATAGCATGTAAGAATCTCTTCCAACAAAAAACACAATAAATACATCTATTTTTTCTTGGGTTTTGATCAGTAAAGTTTTTGATCATTTTTTTCAGGGATTGTGGTGTGTATGTGGCAGCCTTTCGAATACTTGAGCTCAAGTGAAGTCATCCCAACCGAATTCGATGCAAAGTTACTCCGTATGAGATACGGTGCCCTTTTATGCGACTATGCATGGGATAAGTCAAACAACAATGCATCAAGTGATAACGAGCGACCTCCAAGACCAATTAGACCGGCGATTGATTACGATGCGCTTGATAAAGAGGATCTTGATTAGGCCACCAAGTCTTTTGTGTTTTTGATTTTCATGTTGAACAATAGCGTAGTTGGTTGCGACTTTTGTTGCTCGTTTTTTCATTTTGGACATATCGTTTCATGTGCAGTAATGTTTTTTAGGATGATTAATGTTGAACACCACCGAATGGTTTTTATATTGTTGTTTCTTTCAAGTATGTTATTTTTTCAATGTATAAATTCCATGTTCATTTTTCTGTGAAATGTATTCATTTAACAAAGTAGTATATCTAACCGATTAAATACGGTCGAAATATACATAAAATATATCGAGATATATATTCCATAAGTCCATTTTTAATGTACGATTGTGTTACAAAAGTTAAAATTTCATCTAAATACACTTAAAATATATGTAAAAAATATATATGAAATATAGTTAACAGTAAACCAGAATAAGATTTATCTACCAGATCAGACAAAATGCAACTAAAATATAGCCCAAATATAGACGAAATACAAATATTAAAGCATAATTCCAAAACAAAAGGCCAAATCAGTTTACATAGAGTAGACTTTCCAAATCCCATTAAACCACCAATATAGCATAACATCTAAAATCATCAGATGTTCAACCATGTGAAATACAATCATACTAGAATAACAGAAATTTAAAGTAGAATTGTCTTAACAAATAAAATCAAAATGGACTTATTTATTCTTCTTATTGAGGGGCGGATTATCACACGAACGTTGTTATCACCAAGACGTCCACATTTACCGCAAGCATTCCGCGTTTACCAATCATCAACTCCGTAATGGCTTTCTCCTCTTCTTTTTGGCCTCCCGGGGGTCTCTTATAGATCGGTGGCATAACAACTTCATCTGATATACTTTTAGGAACATTCCACTCGGTCTCATCGGGAAGAGGATCAATCGGCACATCATATGTCTTCACAACTGTTTCTGGCTTGAATAATTCCGAACAATATGCATCAAAATCAAATTTTTATTCTTCAATACTGCCCATGCATGAGAACACGGTATCTCGTCCAGTTGGAACATCCTGTAGCTGCAAGTTTTCTTCTTCAAATCGATTATGAAACTCCTCGGTCCATCATTCACTGTGTAAACATATTCAGTTGACGCTTCAACCTGAGAACCATTTAACCAATAAACAAGCATTAACCTGAGCAGTTTTACCATATTGGGAATATAGATAAATATACATTAGATATAGTAAAATATATTAAAATTTTGTGTTGCAACCAAAGATACCCTCATTCGTATTGATTTGTACTCGTTGATCGACAACATCTCTTGATACCGCCTCATCAGTGTTGTGAATGTGTAGGTACCATTTTTTCTATTTGTGCAATTCCATCTACCAAACATCTTCCTCACTTCTTCAAGGAAATCAAAAATATGTAACTCTCTTGCAGCAAGAAAGTTTTCCATTAATACATTCGGCTATATTCGAAGTCATTGTCCATCCTCTCGTTAACGGTGAATAAAGCCTAGACCATTTATCCCTTCCAAAGATCTTCTAGGTATCGTTTTACCCGAATATCAACATTCCCAATCTTCTCCATCAATTTATCGAACTCATCCCGTCGTATGCCTTCGCCGGTGAATAAAATATAGGACTCAACACCTCACCGTTTGTTGTGTATTGCTTTGTCACATTTTTCCACAAATGCCATATACAAGCCAAATGAGGAACGATGAGGATACACCTTAGAAACTGAGTGTATTATGCTTTCATGTCTGTCGGACACGACACACATATTTTTCCTAACACCATAAGCTTGCTTGAACAGTTCAAAGAACCACGTCTAGGACTTATTATTCTCAGAATCTATCACACCATACGCTAGTGGTAGGATATTACCTACAAAAGTCATATATTTATAATATATTCAACACATATTCTAACCGAATTTTGATCTCACAATGTGTTTTTAGCAACATTATTTATAAAACAACAAAGATATATTTACAATATATTCACCACATATTTACGAGTGTATTTCAAAGATATATTATTCACACATTAACACCAGCAATATATCCAGAGTATGTTTTTAGCAGCTTCATTTGCAAATCCATAGCATATTGTTGTATTTATAAAAAAAAAAAATCATAGAATAGAATTACACATACCTGCTCCATCCAAAGTACTTGCCGACACAAATGTACCATTATACGTTGATTTAAGGTGTGCACCATCCACTACAACTATTGGTCTACAACACTCGAATCCCTTTATGAATGCTTTGAGTGCTTTAAACAAATACATAAACTCATTTTCTGGTGATTTATGCATTTTAACAAGCGATCCAGGATACGTTTTATCAAGGATGTATATATACGCCGGCAACTTCTTGTATGAATCAGCTGGGTCACCTCTGAAATCTTTTATAGCCTTCTCTCTAGCTCTCCATGCCATCATATAAGAAACATCTACGCCGAATTCATTTTTGACATCGTGTTTTATATCCCCAGGTGTGACCTTCCTTTTATGGTTAGTTATTTTCGCCTTGACAACCGCTTCTCCAATAAACCAACTTGTTGCTTGTCGTTGCGAATACACCTTGTCCTTCAACGGACATGTATGTTCGTCATCGAAAAATCTAACCCTGAACATTTCAGAATCCCCAATTCTCGACGCTCTGAACTTCCATTTACATTCCGGCGACCAACATGCCAGAGTATAGCTACATAATACAATGCAAATAGTACATACTCAATCAATTAAATACAGTAGAAATATACAAAAAATATATCAAAAATATGTTGCATAAGACTTTTTTAATAAACGAGTTTGATAAACAAGTTAACAAATCATCTAAATATAGTACAAATATAACAAAAATACATACGCACTTTCGCTACTTAATACATTTTGAAAGACATATCTTATAGCATTCGATCTCTCTGTTTTGAAATTGAATCTTTCACGAATTGCATATTTCGTCATCACAATTTTCAAAGTTTCCTTATCCTGGTAAATTTGATCGACAAAAACTCCTTTCGCTTCCGGTTTCGAAATTACCAAATTGTTATCATTCTCAAACAAAAGAACAACCTTTCCGTAGAATCACAAACTTCCATACCATCCCGATTCTCGCTATATCCAATTTGCAAGACATCATCTCCAATAATACGATTACAGTTGCATCATCTTCAACATCAAAATCATGAATACTAACGCACATTGGATACATCCCCAAAACTCTGTTTTCTCTCTTAAGGTCAACGTACACACGAACTCCCATATCGTTGTGTATTTCAATTGGTTGAAAATCGCCTTCAACAGTATATTTTATTGAAATTGTTTTCCTGACAGTATCCACGCCTAATTGATTTGTAATCGTAGAAACTAACTCATCGTAATTGCAATTATCAGTGAATACAACAAACATCAATTTTGTAATTCACAAAACGAGCTTCGATCGTTCCAAAAACCAGAATGACGGATCAACGCAGTTACGCTTGTCATTATCCTGTTGTTTTCGAATACAACAATGTGTTATATTCAATTTAGCTGAAACAATAATATTTTGAATCTATGAATCTGAGTTTTCGTATATTCAAAAGTTCAGAAAAGGCGAAAAAATAAAAAGGTTGCAGTGAAAACATTGTTACCTCAATTATGAAGTCAACTTGAATTCGATATTTCAACAGATGAAATCAAATATATATTCGTCGTTCTAATCGAGCTCTGTTCACTGGTTTGATATTGTTATTATTCAAAGATTTTTGATGAACTAATCGTTGAATCTTTTATTTTTGGTTAAAAATATGAATGTACTTTTTTGAATTCAAATTTTTTTGAATTTGTTAGCTGTTTGAATGCGATATGGCATCAGATATGGAATGGGAGGACATTTGCGTGAATCAGGTAACAATAAAACTGATTTTAATTTAAATTGAAACAAATTTTATTTCCATAAATATAGCAATTTCAGTTAGCCCAGCGTCTGTATTTCCGCTATATTTGTACTATATTTTAGTATGCCGCCGACTAGCTAAATATAGAGAGATATAGCTACGAATTGTAAATATAGAACATATAGTTATAGGTTGTTAGAAGGAGCTAAAAGGTAGCTGTTTGTGAAAATTTTACAAAAAAAAATGTGCCTCGTTTTATCAAAATGTTTAGTAGTCTCGTTTTATCAAAATACTTAGCCTGGTGTTCTCCTTAATAGTAGTAGTTAGTATCACGTAGTTTCTTTTCTTCAATGTGTATTAATATCTGCAGCTTTATTTGATTTTGATCTTGCTAGTTTGCTTTCATATTTTTCTTGATACCATGTTCTAAATCTTTTTCTTTTCTTTACATGCTTGGAATTTTTTTCTTTTCTTTCGAGCGGAGAGTCTACCGGAATCAATATCGCTACACCGCAAAGGTAGGTTGTAACACCCCGTACCTTCAGGCTATGGTTGACTCGTAAGATGAGGGTATAATGGAACCAATATGAGGTGTGTATACAGGGTTTTGAAACCTAATCAAGGCATAAGAAGAGTCTTAGGACAAAATAAAGTCGGAAGGTATATACTCTACAGAGCCTGTTTTCAAATGAGTTTGCACAGGGTCTCACTTCAAGCGAGTATTCGAGAAACTCTATAAGGAATTTGGAAAACCTTTCTTCATGAAAGTTCTAGATCTTTGAAATACCTTTCCAATTATATGTGGTGGAGACCGAACGGAGTTCTGTACAAGAAGATATGTCCATTTTCCCAAACACCACGCAGAAGCTGACAAGGGCCGCGAGGGATGGCCACGCGCCGCGCATGGGTGCACGTGTGATGGCCCCGCGTTGCAGCCCCAACCACAAAAGTTCCCTCTCTGAATCTCGACCTGCAGGGGGTCCCGCGATAGCCATGCGTCACGACCCATCTCAGGAAAGTCACATTTTTGTGTTTTTAACTTATATTTAGGCTTGGGGTTTACTTTCCTAACACCCCTAATCACGAAATATTACTCTGAAGGCAGAGAGAATAATTTCCAAGCCTCAAGAACCCTCCAAGGTAAGTTCTTCAACGATTCTAGGTTGAATTTAAGTCCCTAATCCCTTACTAACTCGATTGAACCAATTCTTATCCATAGAATTGAGATTGAAATGTCATTGTTTGGACAAGGAACCCTAGATTCCGAATTCAAAGAGATAGAAATTCAAAAAGGAAATCCTTTCCCCTTATAATCAATTATAGTTGTGAATTGATGAGTTCTTGGGAGATAAGTTAATGGGTTTGATAAAGAGAATGATGTGAACTATGGTAGGGTTTTGGATTTGTTGACTTAGGATTGTAATAATCATATTGATAACGTCCAAATCCACTCCTCAAAGAGAAAGTGTACACGGTCGTGTGCAATATAATTTACCCAACTATGAGTCGGGGTCGATCCCACAGGGAACAATATACGAGGCGATTTAAACAAGTAAGGAATTATCACTTTCTACGCTAAGCCAAACACTTGATAATATTTTGATTTTAAGAAAATTATAACTAATACAAAAATATAAACTAATCTAGAAAGTAAGTAAAATGATCAATGGATACAAGGAACTCTCAAGTAACGATCCAATATATTTTATGATATTACAACTAAGAGCGGGTTTATGTTAATAGATAATGATTTCTAAAATCTCATTGAAAGTCTTCCAACCAAATCAATGAATTTCACTCTAAGCTTTTCCAAGCCTTAGAGTGTGATATCAAGCACAATCAATTTAACCTCAAGTAACTATCCTCTTCCGCGCTCAAGTTATTAGATGAGTTTAATGACCCAAATTCTTGTTAATTAATCTTTCCCAACCTAGATTTCCTCTTCTGAGCTCAATCAAAGTAAATAGGTGAGTCTTAGGTTTAGCTACTCCCTTAAGAATTATTCAAAATGAGATTAATTAAAGAAACAATGACCCACTTCATTAGATATAAACATCATTCAATACATAAGCATAACAATAGTTTGATCCAAAACTTTAACAATGTATATTTCATAAACAAGTTTCAAGTAATGGAATAAAATACAACACACTTAAATATACAATACAAAGCAAGGAATTGAAGAAAGAGTTAAGAAATTTATCATTAAAGAGCTCCAATCTTCTCCTCCAAAGGTGTGGTGTAGAAACCCTAGCTCCAAAGCTTGTAAAATGACCAAAGATGAAAGATATTACTCCCAAGTCTTTCTTTTATAGTCCCCAATATTTCCATATCAAAATATGACCAAAACAGCCCCATATTTTCAGATTTGCAGCTCTGTCCCCTTTTTGCACATATAGCCACTTTTTCCATTTTCTTCAATTTGGCCTTTTGTGACTTGTTTTCACTTGATTTCTTTTCCGATCGCTTCTAAATCATATAAACCTGAATAGTGCAACAATATTATACAAAAATACCCTACGTGCGTCTCGCAGGTTGTATCGCATGTTCAACCTGCGAACCGCATGTTGCACAAAACTCTCGCAGGTCTTGCAATGTACAGAGATGACTTGCAGCACCTGCGGTCATGGATGCGTCTCACAGGTGGTACCTGCGTCTCGCAAGTGATGTTCGCAGATGTTGCATCCAATTTCTTCAAATTTCCAAAATCTCTGTACAAACTTGTTGCAGACCATACGGCTCGCATGTGTGACCTGCGACTCGCAGGTCACGCTTCTTCTATTTTGGCTTGTTTTGCTCCATTTTGCTCTGTTATGATCTCCGGACATCTTATCCTACAAAACAACATAAACACACGAAAAGTAACACCAAAAGTGCTTGAAGAGTTACAAAAGCTTAAGAAATTAGCATCGAATATCCCGTAATTTCACGGCACATCACATATGGGTGATGAAGAATGGTGTTAATTACATCTAAACGAGATTGTAAAATCAATCACCTAGAAGTAATAGAATGGAAATTGGGTGAAGAAAACACCATTAATGGGAGTTGTGGAGCTTTATATCCACCAAGTGTTAAACGCCTAGATGGCCAAAACATGAGTATTGTTGCTAATGTTGATTCCATTGACATATATTGATATAGATTTTCATAAAACATGTTTTCTTCTCAGAGTTAGAGAATTATGTCTCAGTTCATGATAGACCCTAGATACATGTCAATAATTCTATATTATCTTGCTCAATTATGTTTCCGTTATTTGTTTTCATGAATATCAATTCGATTAACATGAATCTGTCTGTAATCCACGAACTGGGGCGAAATATCAATTCCATTACCATGAATCTGTCTGTAATACATGGTTAAAAGTATTTTTTATGTATAAAGTAGATGTTGAACCCCCTTAACTTCTTTGTGTGTTTACTTCTTTATATTTTTGAACCCCTTAGTACAAATTCTAGCTCTGCCACTGTCCACGAATACTCATGTTTTGAATTCCATGGGTTCTCAGTTACAAGTCATGAATCAAGATTACTCTAGTTCATGCATTTTTTATGTTTCCATGCTTTACACAAGTTATATATCTATATACATGTAATATTATCCTTACAAGTCATGTTTACAAGTCATTCTTACAAGTCATGTTATAAAAACCATGGGCTCAGATGCCATCTATATTCATGTTCATGTTTTGGGAGTAGCATAGGTTTACCGAGAAGGTGCAGACCACCTGAAACTACGTATGCCAACGTAGGGTAAGGATCGCTCCGCCCAGTTAGGACGATACCTTCAGACTATTGATTGGATCCTTCCATGTCATGTTTATGTCCCATACTCCGGCAAGGTATGAGATTGCTCTGCTGGTCGGGCCAGGTACCAGATTCCATGTACTCACGTGGTGACTTCATGTTGTCGGGCATACTAAGGCTCTCCCACTTAAAAATGTTTTATTTATGTTATATTAGATTCATGTCAGATGTTATTCATGTTCATGCTCAACTTGTAGTTTCAATTTCAGTTTCAGTTTCGTATTTACTAATGTATCCGTGTATTAATTTGGGTTGCCTATTCCTCGAGCACCCCACACACAATTCTTTCATTCAGTTGTTTTACATACAGGTGCAATTCAAATGTACTTACGTCAGATGCAGGCATTGATTTACAGGACGACGGATCTGCTCACTAGGATTTCTAGCTATTGGTGAGCCCCACTTCATTCGGGGTGTTATTGTTATTTTATGTCCATGTCATGTCATGCAGTAGAGGTATGCCATGGGCCTTGTCCCAGTAAATAGTTTAGCATTCAGATTCATGTTCAAAGGTTTCATAGACTAGACTAGCGTGTCATGTCAGATACTCAGTTGTGCTTAGTCTTGTCGGTTACATTATTATGATTTCTGTACTTTATGTTTAAAACGTTGTTTTCAGACTTATGATTACAAAATCTCATGCTTATTCAGACTTTCATGATTTAACTTATATTCCGCATCAGCACATGTCCCATGTTGATTTAGCAAGCCATGTGGTTCGCTCGGTCACATGCAGCAAGGCATCGAGTGTCGTGTTATGCCTAGACCATGATTAGGGCGTGACATAGGGGTAAGGTCTGTGAACATCCCCGAACCCCACTTATGAAACTACACTAGGTATATTACTGCGAACATCCATTCTCAGGAAGGAGGATTACTGCAGTTGATTGTGAAATGTTGATAGACAAAATGGGGTAAATATCTCAAAAGGTTATTGAACTTTGAGAAACTATGTAGTAAAGTCATTGAACTTTGCTACATATCACTCAACTTTGGCCTATTATCTCATAAAATCACTCAACTACATATGTCATCAAAAAAATCTGACATGACAATATTAATTAATTATTTTATGCCATGTAGACGTGTGCCCCACAATAAAATAAAATAAATCCATATCTTTATACTCACACCCACTCACCAACCCAATCCATATCTAATAGCTTCCTGTCCTATTCTTGGAACAAAAAGAAAGTCAGAACTGAGAAATATGCTGCTTGTATAATCTAGTGATAATTTCTTGGAGGCGACCTTCCTTTCCAGCCACACCTAGAGCATGTTGATTATGATATTGTAGCTACACATCTATACAAATGTACCCTCTTCGCATTTAATTATAAATATTCACATGATATTCCTCGAGGACTTGTTGAGTTTTGGCAAGCTAGAGTTTTGCAATTTGCTATGTTCTTTAAGTTTTATGAAGATTTGTCTATAGAGCAAAAACAGTGCATTGTCGATCACTCTGACGTTTATCCTTTATTATCTCTTCTTTACTTCTAACCGAAACAGTGCAAAAACAGTGCATTGTTGATTACTTATTTTGGATGAAGGGTTGGTGAGTGGGTGTGAGTATAAAGATATGAATTTATTTTATTTTATTGTGGGGCCCACATCTACATGGCATAAAATAACTAATTAATAATGTCATGTCAGATTTTTTTTTATGACATATTTAGTTGAGTGATTTTATGAGATAATAGGCCAAAGTTGAGTGATTTTATTGATATGTAGCAAAGTTCAATGACTTTACTACATAATTTCTCAAAGTTCAATGACCTTTTGAGATATTTACCCGACAAAATGGGGGCAAGAGTAAGGGTCTGGAGTTCAAGAAACTTTCTTATGCAGGCAAAGTTCAACTTGTAAACTCTGCGCTGCTACATGTACATTCTTACTGGTCTTCTACCTTCATCCTCCCAAAGGAAGTCATGAAGAGGATTATAACAACATGTAGGAATTTCTTATGGGATGGTAAAGAGGTGTCTAAAACATTCCCACCGGTAGCATGGGACTTGGTGTGCAGACCGAAGAAAATAGGGGCCTAGGGATACTAGATAGTATAACTTGGAATGTAGCAGCAGTTGCAAAGTATGTGTGGAATGTGGCTCAGAAAGTAGATAATCTTTGTGTGAAATGGGCCAATCACTTTTATTTATAAGATCAGGACTGGTGGCAATATTTTTGTCCAATTGGTTGTTGCTGGTACTGAACGAAAATAAGTAGTATAAAAGAAAGATACAAGCAAGGCTATGTAGAGAATGGTTGGTTGAAAGTAGATGGCAAGTACACCATCTAGAGTGGGTACTTATGGAGAAAAGAAGAAATGGAAGTTTGGACTGGGAGCAAATGGGTGTGGGAACATGGTGACCACTCCCAAACATTGCTTCATATACTAGTTAGCAACTCATAATAGGTTACTAACAAAACAAAGACTCCAGAAGATTGGAGTTGTTGATGATCCTAGTTGTGTCATATGTGGAGATGTTGTAGAAAGCAGTGAGCACTTATTCTTTGAATGTCAGTTTTCAAGAACATGTCTGGGAAATATCATGAGTTGGATGGGGACGGGGTTCAAAAGACAAAATTCCATGGTATCCGAAGGAGGAAGACGATGCAGAAGGAATTGTAGAGATTTCATTACAGCTGTGCTAGTGGCACTGATATACAAAATTTGGAAGGCTAGAAATGAAGTAAATTCACAAATGAATGTTCCTCTACAAAAGCTGATTAGTGAGCAGATCAAGCAGGATGTACATACACGAGAAAAGAGCAAGAGGGTGAAGGGAAGTAGACAAGGTAGGAGGTGGATAGAGAGTTTATACCAACATACATAGATACATAGTGATATAGATTATTTTTGTTCTTTGTTGTTCTTAGCATGGAGACTGAAGGAATGCCTGAGTCTCAATGGCAGAGTGGTGAATGATGTAAATGTTTTGGTCGGTGATTAATAAAGCTTTTGTTTTCACAAAAAAAAAAAAAAAAAAAAAAATAATATATATAATAATAATATATATATATATATATATATTTGGACCTTGCCATTTAAATCTAGTTTCACAAAATCAAAAAAGAGTTCTGCGAAATGGAGAGAGTAAAAAGGGAACAAGACCCTGCTGCAATAACTGACATCACTCCACAGAAAGTTGTGTTCTAGTTACTGAATGAATAGCAGTTTTCCATAGCAAGAGAGGCATTTTATCTGTGTGCCACGTCCCTAAACTTACTCAAACTCATTGCATTCTCACACTTGTTATAGAAGTCGATTAAGGTAGAAAATTGCTATTGCAATGAAAGTGAGCGGAAATAGTTTTTCTTATGACGCTAGTATCCGGACCAGCTTGCACGCATCTCAACTAATCCCACCAAGTACTTCTTACCTCCCTCCGGAAATAGTTAATTCAAAGCTTAAAAGATTGTCCAACTATCATCCCCATTAAGGACTGTTTACAACATTAAAATTATTTTTTCTTATTCGGGAGCTTTCGTAACGGCTATAAAGAATGGGTCTTTCCCCTCGTGAAAGGCTATTGGGATCGATCCCTTCAACCCTCCTTGGCGTGGAAGGTCGCAAGAGAAAAGAAAACTACTAGTAGTCGTGACCAACAGCCATCAGCTCTCGGCTTGTAGGTAAGGTGAGAGCTTGCTTTCAACCTGCTTACTTTGAATAAAGAGAAAAAAAAATAGATAGGCGGCTTATCTATTGAAAAGTACCATCCAGACAGTAAACCAGAAGTTTCAGGGTTAGTATCCGAACCAGCTTGCGCGCACCTCGACTAATCCCACCAAGTACTTGTTACCTCCCACAGGAAATAGTTAATCCAAAGCTTAAAATATTGTCCGACTATCATCCCCATTAAGGACTGTTTACAGCATTAAAATTATTATCCGGTGAAGGCACTTCAACTGGCTTCATGTACTGGAGGTATTCAAACCACAGAAAGTAAAGAAAGCATTCATGCACACCGCAGGGACAGTATTAGACAACATCATTTTATAAATCATGTAAAAGGGGGTTAGTCGGTATGTACAAATTGACTTGAATGGATTAGAATGGAGAAAAGAAGGTAGCTAAGCAGAGAGAAGATTGAATTTAGCAGCTAACCAGAGAAACTGGTATTTACAACATAGAATGAAGATATATACATCTTATTTTTGCCTTTGTATCAAATTATTCTCCATGGCTTCCATCCAATATGTAGATTCTTCTCAACATTCCACCACTACATGCCGCTGAACTCAATAAATAAGTAGGATGCAACTTCAGATCAGTGCTTCAGAGAGGTTGAGCAACTGACCAGAAGATGTCAACAGCAGCCTCAATGAGCCGATCACTGTTCCAGAGAGGTAGACTGGGACCAGTAGATGTCTACAATCCATCCGCCACTGACCACCTCAAAGGAACACCTAAGTCTGAAAATCTTGTTTCTCAATCGGAGTGTTTGTGATGAAGCTATGAAATTGTTATCTTGGCGGGGCGACCTCATCAGCATATATGGAAACACAAGAATCTGCTGCACCAGCAGCAAGCAGCACTTCATAGGGATGGAAGGTAAGACATCTTACAGATCCTATCTTCTGAGCCATGAATGTGGACAAGTATCTAATGGTGCCTAACTGCTCACCCTCCAGGCTGAACACTTTGATAAGTTGCTTTGATGAACCACTTGCTACAAGGGGTGCATGACGATGTAACGCTAGAGATGTAAGTGATCCCCTGTGAGCATCAATGGTTAAGTATGCCTCCTTGAGATTTCTCATATCAAGGAACTGAATATCACCAGCCTGAGATGCACTGACAACCTGAGAAGAAACATGAGAAACACTTCATGAATTCGCATTTTGCTTTGAAAATATAGGAGAACTTTTTCCACGAAAAATTTGTCATTAGTAGAAATAATTGTTGGAACAAATAAATATTAAAGAGAAAGAGAAAGTGTATGTGTTATGTGTACACTTTTTCTTCTTCTTTTTTCTCAAGAGATGGTCCTCTGACAAACCAGTAACCGACATGTCGACAGGTCCAGATATAAAGAGGGAAATAATAGTCACCTTTGCTGGTTGAAGTCCAGGTTGAAAGCCAACCCCAACAACTCTTTCTGCTTTGGGATGAGGTCGCGTTGAACAAACAAGCCTAAACAAACACATATTAAACAGTTAAAAAACACTGAATGATGATGTATTTTATGCACCAAAAAATATGCATGTGTGGGTAGTGCCTAATGTATGAAATGAACCATGCAGAACAGATACCCATCTTTGAGGTCTGAAATTGCCCTCACACCTCATAATGCCAAGGATAACATTATCATCCTGAAATTTATAAATCAGACTGCAGGAGACGTGATTCCTACACCCCAATCCCATTCCCAAAAAAGAAAAAAGAAAAAAAAAAGAAAAAAATTAAGACTTGTGGTAAGTTATATAATGCAACTCCACGCCACCAATTCCCCTATTCTACTTGAGATGCACATACAAGTGTGCATGCACACACATACATGCTCGTGAATTACAAGCATTGCATCTTACATTTCTGGCATTCGAATATCAAATAGTTTGACAGATCCATCCACGAAGCCAGCACCAAATTGACCCGCGTGAACTTGAGAAGCAGACTGCACAAGGCACGAAAAAGTTTAGAAGTCATCAGAATGATAAGTGGCATGGTTGGAGCATTCAGCAAAAATGCATAACATATACGCGTGATAAATTTGTTTAAAATGTCAACAAACCACTATGTAACCTGGTGGTCGAAAATAGGTTCAGGTAGGTGAACATGCACTCCTTATATGAGTGGTTTATTATTATTATTTTGAGGAAGGTAACACATTATATATCTATAAACGCAGAGGCTGTGCTGGAGTATACAGTATGTCATTATTCTTCTTACAAGGATTGTACAACATCCACCATTAAATCTGAATAATCTAAGAATTCCTCTTTACACCAAAAATGAAATATAAGAGGGAAACTAATCTTAATCTTCTAGATTGAGCTGCATTTGTCTTCAAAACATCTTTAATTTTATATTAAATCAGCAGCAGAAAGGCTGTACTGGTAGCCATATTTACAGATACAAAAGACAAGAACCTGTCCTTGCTCATCTTACAACGAACCTGTGAGATCTAGTATGATTCAGCATTATTTTTATAGATTTCTTTACACCAAAACTGAAATAGCTATATCTAATTCGCCTTTAACCTCTGAATTAAGTTGCATCCATCTTCAAAACACCTTGCATTCCTTTCCTTCCAAGAACCCTCACACACGAGTAGGGATCATGTTCCATTATTTCTTGTCTAACACTGCCTCCCTCATTATTCCAGCACTTTAAAAGAAAAAACTTGTAGACTCTATGCATAATCCATCTGAGTCCAGTCATACTAAGAAATAGTTGTCACAGCTGAACATTAAAACCACAGTGCAAAAACAGGTGACTGTTGTTCTTAAATCTGCATAGCATAAGTAAAACATCTGGAACTCATCTGGATTCCTCTTAGCTTCGAGTTTTCTTGAGATAGGCAAGTCTGCCTTTCCACTAACCATACAAATCAAGCCACTTAAAAAGGAATCTTACTTTCCAAATCTGCTTCTGAGACCCATTGTTACCCTGATGCCCATTACCGGAGAGTACCGAATAAACTGACTTCACCGTGTAAACCTTGCTTCTGTTTCCTTTCCATATTAATGAATCTTCTGTAGATGTTGTACCTTGAATCAGTTGTAGCTGCTTAAAAAGCTCAGTAGCTCCATCTATTTCCTAAAGTAGTCTTCTGAAAATAAAATTCCATCCTTGTCCCCACATTTTTTCAGTAACTTCAGGATTTGATCCCAAATTATATGACAGGAAATAGATCTTGTACAGGACCATGCCCAAGTCAAATATCACTCTAAAATGAAACTATTCCGCCATTGCCAATGATGAAACCAATGTTGTCAAAGAAGTTAGGCCACTGATAGTCCTCAAAATACTCACTCCAAAAGGAGATTTTACTGTTTTGGTACACCACTGAGTCTCTTGTCCGTATTTAAGGTTGTGAAGAGTTCCACATTGGTGGTACAAGGGATGGCTGCTCTCCTTATATGGACTTGGGCAATCATCCCCTCATGAGCTAGCTTTTGGAGTTGAGTTAGGTCCAAAATTCATTTCTTTACACGGTATCAGAGCAGGCAAAGGTCCTGGATCGAATCTCACCGCCACACATTATCAAAAAGAAATTCTACGTGTTTGGCCCATGAAAAGAAAAATCAGACCCGCACGTGAAGGGGCCTGTTGAGATTATACTTACATAAAAAAAAAAGTGCTCTTTCTAACGGCTTATCTTTGTAAGATGAGATGGTCACATACTTCAACATGGTATCAGAGCAGGACCATTCCAATTCAAATTTCCCAATGTTGGGCCCTCATATTTAATTACCCACGCACCAGATGTCCAGCCATAGGGAGAAGGGGGTTTGAAGAATCCCACATCGGTGGTATAAGGGATGGATGGTCTCCTTATATGGACTAGGGCAATCCTCCCTTCATGAGCTAGCTTTTTGAGGTTGAGTTAGGACCAAGATCCGTTTCTTTACAAAGGTTAATCACTTGCCTCCTTAAAGCTTGTTCTTTTGCAATTATATCTTCATAGCTAATTCCATAAAAACTTTTGTTGTGCAATCTAATATTTATGCTTGATGCCAAGACCACTAACTCTCTTGCTGGATGTGAGAGCCTTCTGTTCACCAAATGAAAACATATGGCCTCCTTATTCCAAGTCTCTTTTCCACATTACCAGGTAAAGGGAATAAAGACATTATGTAAGCAGGGATGGAATCCAGTATATTTTTCACCAGGATCACTTGCCAGCAAGAGAAAGACACTGGCTTTTAATTATTACTATTTAAACAAACAAAAAAGAGAGAGAGAGAGAGAGAGAGAGATACTGGCATTTCCATCTTGCCAATTTCACTTCATCCAATAAACCCTGCCATACTTCAATAATTCGTGCTTTGCTCTCAAAGCTAGTCTCAGATAGGTTGTTGGAAAAGATACAAATTTAAATTCTCTCAATAGTTACTTGATAAATATGAGTTCACACGTAGCCACTGTCATAGAGGATATTCCACTTCTGCACTCAATTTTGCAACTGCATTTTGCCATAGAGGATATTTTGCTTCTGCACTCAAGAACTGCATTTTGTTTCTTACTTTTTCAAGACCAAATTTTTTTCCCAACTAGAAGTCTAGAACACATTATACAAAGGTAGATCATGTGTCATAAGATACCTTGCCCAATCCGCATCTGTATATCGAACAATTTACTCATGTCCTCGATTTTCGTGAAGTCGTCCTTTACCAGGAGTAGATTTTATGTATCGAAGGATATGAATATTGCTTTTCAATGAGCAATAACGGTCAGAAGAAGAATCCAAAACAAAAACTGACTTACAACAATAACGGGGAATGCAATGCTAGATTGAGCCAAATTGAGATAATCCACTTGCCTAACAATCTCCTATTATCCAGGATCACTAAGGACTCCCCCTGACCTGGTAGAAGCTTAACATTTGAATCCATCAGAGAGCATTAATATACCTACAGTCTGCTATCTGCATGATTATTACATGGCATAAACCTCAGAAGTCTTTCGTTCTTCCAATGAAAAAAGAGGACATTAAAAGGGATCATTTTGGAAACTAAGGTTTAACTCCAAAAACCCAAACCATGCACACATTATCTGAAAGTAGAGTTATTTTACAGCAGTTTGGAAACCACCAAAATATGAAAGGAACAGCCTCTTTTTTTTATTTTCCTGGCTCCTAGTGATTTCTAGGTCTATTATTCCATTTTATTTATTTTGAAGGCATTTTTAGTAAAAGAATAAAACGTTCATTCTCCCTTTGACCTTACTTTAGAACGAGCTACTCCAATTCTTGCTATGCTCTTGCCTTTACATCAACACTTCAATGCCTATTCCTGTTCCCCAAACATAACGAACCATCATGCTCAACTTATCTTGTACTCTATAAAACCTACCAATTTCTATTCCTGTCTGCATCTGGTGGAACATTTGGAAGGAAAGAAACGACAGAATTTTTAAAGGCAGAGAAAGTTCATGGCAGAAGATCCAATGGAAGGTCGTTACTTCATTGAGTTTTTGGTGTAAAGAACAATATGTAGAAGAGGAAATTCAGTTAGTGGACTTTTTAGGATTACGGTAAGTATTTCTCTTTCGGTAAAGTGTAAATTTTTGGAGGTGGCCAGCATACCCTTAATGCTGAGGAATACAAAGTTACCAGTTTCAAAAAAAATCATATTCCTGTAGTAATGTGCAAAATCCACTGCTTTCAGAATCCTTTATTTTTGGATAGGTTAACTACTTCCAACATCTTAAACTGCATAACAAGATAGAGAATCTAAGCCAATCACAACAATCAGAAAATTCCCAGATCAACCTGCTTCAAAGTGATGCTTAAAGCACCACCAAAAACTAGAAATTATTCTAAATCTTTTGCCAGTGTAAACCATGAGTCCATGACACAGCAAGTGGTGCTGAAAACTTTTGAAGGACATGGCATGAATACATATACGCACATACATACATACACACCCACACAAATACGTCCATACATATATGTGCGTGTGTGTTTGGGTTTGTGTGTGGGGGGTGGGGGTGGGGGAGTCTTCAGAGACCATTTCATTCATCAATATTTCGTCGTACTTTTGCAATTTGCTCGAAGTTTAAAATCACCTGTATTCATTTCTCAAAATTCAGAGCACAAGATACAAACAAATACTTAAACACCGCTAAACAATTTTCTAGTAAATGAACAACTAAAATTTGCCATAAACTCTCAGAGCAATGTGAAAAAACTCACTAATGCTGAGATGCTGCACGCCGAAGATGTTGGAATAGTATTAACAGGTTGCTCTTTCTCAAGATCCCAAGCCATGATAGAAGAAATCTCACCTGATGCAAACTGATGAGGAATTTCAAAAAAGTCAATTTGACATAAAAGTAAAAATGTGTGAGATATCTACTCAAAAGTAAATTCATGCAACGAGATCACTTGTAATGGATGTCATGGCTTGAACCGCTCTCACCTTTTAGAAATAGCTTTTGAGACCAACTAGCTGGGATTTTTTTTTTTTTAATCAAGTAGCTGGGATATTAGTAAAGTGACATTTGATTTATCACAAAAAAAAAAAAAAAAAAAAAAAAACATTACTTGTAGTGGATGCACTTTGGAAAACGGTAAATTATTTAAAAATAAGATGGAAATATCACGCCGCTTTGCATTCACTGACTAACATCTTAGTGTTTTTAAAAAAGAACCGCCTAACTTCTTAGTATTAAACGCATTACACAATATGTACCAGGTATCCAGACTGTTGCTGCAAATCCACAACAGCATTCACACTGCGCGAACCGGGTCTGAGACCCTGAATTGAAGAGAATGCAGAAACTAGCTTCTGTTGACCTCTTGCAGTATAGTCTTTCCAAATGCGTATGTTGCCATCACCTTTTATAAGTGAACTTTGTTAAAAATTAAGGCATCAATGATCAAACTTGATTAAACATGTGCAACATCAATACTTATAAAAAAGCACATGTAGCAGCAAATATTTACTTGAAGCAACTAGGAGCAAGCTCTGATCAAGCTCATTCACAAGGCAAAGCTTTGAAATTCCCTTATCAGGGTAACCATGGTTGTCGAAGCTGTTAAGAAGGGTAGCCTCCTTGTAATTCCAGACCCTGTAATACACAAAGGTACAAGCAGCATGATATTTCGGCAACTGCACAAAGAAATTGTGAAGCGGAAGAGAAAAAGAGAGGAACTCGGCTTTGATTATGCCCTCAAGCTAATGGGGTTTATATAACTATGTTTACATGTCCTAAAAAGGAAAGGAAGTCAATACCTAATTACAATAGGAATAAAATTAAGTCACCCACTATCATATATTAGTAGCTTTAGTAAGTGTTGCACGTGTATACCGCGCTAATCAATAAAAGAATACATGCGAAATGCGAAATAAAGAAAGTTTTGGAAAATAATAGCTGACATTAAAAAAATGCTAAAAAAAAAAGTTATTTAAATGCAGAAAATATATGTTATTAGATTAATACAATAGCTACATTCTAAAGTTGCTCAGATTCTGGTGTCCGATACGGGTGGGGATCTAGAGATCGGATCCTTCATGATCCAAATGTTAAGATTCGGTGGTGGAAACCAGGTAGAAATACCTAAAACTATAGTAATAAAAAAAATGCCTAAATTGGCCTATTTGGAAGGAAGGGAATGCACGATATTTTTAGAGCAAATTTGAATTTGTGATTATTATTACATACAAATGCATCGCTTTACTGTTTTTCGGGTGTAACATGGTTATCGCAGGCCATGATAGACTTCTTGACTTATTGAGTTCATTGCACATTCAACAGTGATGTTGACCTGTAAATATCTTTGAAGCACCTTCTGGTTGCGGACTTTTTGATACAAACATCTTTTAACGATAAAAAAAAATTGTCTATATTATGATTTCACCCTAGATTTTGTTTCTATTTCAGAAATCAATGTATTAGTCTCGAATTTCTCGATCGATTTTTGTCAAAGTACCCAAAATCGATTGACCATAGCCAGCAAGGATCCCACACCCACACGCATGTTGTGTCGACACGGTGCGACACCAAAAGTGAAGAGTCCGCGCAACTTAAAGCCCAAATTAATATCTTCAATTTGAATGTAATGATGAATTTAATTAACTTAGTTGTATAGTAATAAGTGGCATTAAAAACTTTTTCTAATTATTGCTAAGAAAACGATAGCTTACCTTCAACTTATTCTAATTTATGGAAAAAATAGTTCCATTTTTGGAGAATAAAAAGAATCAAATCTTCATATCTTCAAGATCCAATAATTAATGTTTTATGTAGAAAAACGAAGTTAAGATATTTCTAATAAACTACTTAACTTTTCCATGACCAAGACAATACTTGGAGTGTAAGTTCAGTGGCGTGACACGAGAGGCTGATGTGGAAGTAAGGCTTGATACACATACCATCCAAATGAAATGGACATATTATCCAAGGAAATCGAGAGATTGACGATGATGTCGCACATCGTATTGGTGAGGGTTGGATGAAGTAAAGGCTCGCATCCGGAGTCTTGTGTGATAAGAAGGTGCCACCAAACTAAAAGGCAAGTTGTATAGAGTGGTGGTAGACCAACTATATTGTATAGGGCAAAGAGTTGGCCAGTCAAGAACTCTCACTTTCAGAAGATGAAAGTTGCGAAAATGAGGACGCTGTGGTGGATGTGTGGGCATACTAGGAGAGATAACATTAGAGATGAAGATAGCCGGGACAAGGTGGGGCCTCGATAGAGGACAAGATGCGGGAAGTGAGGCTGAGATGGTTTGGGCATGTCAAGAAAAGATGCGCGGATGCCCAGTGTGGAGGTGTAAGAGGTTGGCTATGGATGGCTTCAGGAAAGGTAGAGATAGGCCGACGAAGTACTGGGAAGAGGTGATTAGACAAGACATGGTGGAGTTGCAGTTTACTGAGGCCATAACACTAGATAAGAGGTTGGGGAGGACACGGATTACGGTAGAAAGTTAGTAGGTAATAGTGCATTGTCTCGTTTATCTTTCCTTACTAGTAGTCATAGTATATTTCCTGTAGCATACTGTTTTGTTGTAGTTACTGTTTCCTTTATCCTATTTGACCTGCGTCGTTATTGCTTTATTTGGTTTACCATGTAGATAGTAGCACACATCACGGGCATGGCCCAATTTGTTACAATAGCCACACCTTGATCGAGGTTTCCCAAAGCGGCCTCCATGTCGATTTCCAGTCTGAAAAGCTAGAACAGAAGAGTCTGCAGGTGTTACTGGGTGACTAAACGACATAGGTGTACAACCAGTCATAAAAAATCGAGCAAATAGGTCATCCATAGCAGGAATAGTGGGGCTAGCCAAAATTTGGCCACGCTTCCGATCAAGATAAGATGGAAGTCCAACAGGTGTAACAGCCAAAAACATACGTCACTCCAATTGTTTTTCAACACTTGTAGTAGCGGACATGAACTCATTAAATTCTTCCATAACCGCCTGAACCAACCCAAGATAGGTAGACATATCTGAATCCTACTTTTTAAGGTTAGTTAACCGAGAAATCCCATTATAAAAGCGGGAATGTCATTTGTGTATACGAATGGTCGGAACAACGGCATCAACTTTGAACCAATAGATTTCCATATCAGACTACACAATTGAGCATCAATCTTCCCCCATTCACCCCCATCTTTTTCATTAATATCCTTAGCTTGTTTAACCAAGTGATCATGAACACCTTGTCCCTAGCACCAAGGAAGACCAAGATAAGTAGTTTACACTACCTATCAAGGGTTATGTGGGTCGAGTGGTTCGGGATGCTGGAAACCATAGGTTTAGAAACAAAAATATCTAATCCAGAGACATAATGATGGTCAAACAATTCCACCAAATACCAAATATAATAATGTAAATGTTACCCGAGTGCAATTAGTGTCCAAAAATGGAGTAAAAAATAGTACAATCGCCTGAATCTGGGATATAGACGGTCGCCGGAATTTGGTCAGGAAATAGTGTAACGGGTACCGATCTGCTCGGAATCACCAGGCAACCCTATCGGAAAAGGTAGATCGTCAGAAAATGGCCAGAGGAGCTCGCACGCACCGCCACATGAGCAGATCTCGCCGAATCCTAGGATGCTCCGGTCGCCGCGTGAGGAGCGTTAGGTGGCGGATGACGATGGAGCTGACCAGGGTTTGCTCGCGTTGGTGTTCTGATTCTCGTGGTGGTGTTGGTTTGATCACAACACCTAAGGTAACGAAGTTATCTTCGGACAGCCGTGAGAGGTTGCCGGAAAATTTCGGAGCTCGGAATTTCTTCTTCCTATATGTTGCTGGCCTTAACCAGACTCTCATACCATGTAAAGCGGAAGAGAAAATGAGAGGAACTCAGCTTGATTACTCCCTCAAGCTATTGGAGTTCAACTAACTATGTTGACATGTCCTAAAAAGAAAACGAAATCAATACCTAATTATATCAGGAGTAAATTAAGCTACCTACTATATTTACATATATTCTAGAACATTCACAAGGATTCTAACAGAAATAGATCTAATAAACTATCACTCGTTCCTTTACCACGCAAAAGATGCTCAAAATATCAGACCGAATGGCCAAAACCTTTACCATGTAAAAGAACTCAATAACTCAAACCTAATGGCCACCAAGTTGAGAAGTTGCTCTGAGGTGATGCGACATAAGGGGTGAGAAGACTGAGAAAGAACAACAAAAATATGCAACAAATGCAGCAAATCTGTTGGAAAACTTAGCATGAATTACAGGGAAAGGTTTGAGTTCTCAAGAATTGAGCACTCTTAAGCCAAATGGATACAGAGACTGATCCCAGAAAAGTGAAGCAACTAAAAGGCCATGATTCTCCTATCCACCTGATCCAACAAGAACACCTGATCGAAACACCATAAAAGAGTGAGGTCAAAAAAGACTTCAATATAAATGGAATCTCTTTCTTGAAGCTCCAAGAAGATTTGGCAATTACTTAGGAAGAAGGCATAGTTCCAGCACTTGTTTGCTGCTTACCAACAAAGCAGCATTGTTGGTAGAAACGACAGATTACACATAGCTCCAGTGACTAACCTAGTACTTGAACTAACCCACCCTTCCCGCAGTTCTATGAGAGAAGATCATGAAAAAGGAACAATGGAAACAATGTCTTCATTTAGATCAATATTCGTCTACCTGATCCGTTCACTCTCATCTGAAGCAATCACAACTGGTGAGAAGGGCTGCAGCAAAGCAGTTGCGGTACCACACTCAAACTTTGTATCCCAACTGGCAATTTGATTATGCAGTCTGTTCACCGCTGAGACAAAGAAATAAGCATTGGCCACATTAGACACCTATTAGATAAATGATGACACACATACATGAAAGGTAGCAGTGGGAAAAGGAAAGAACCATGAGCCCAATAGACTCACAACAGTGCTGGCATTTGGCAATGAGGTCAAGAGCTAACTTTTCCTTCTCTTCTCTCCTAGCAATGATCTCTTCACTATCATCAGCTGCATTAAGGAGTGGCTTTGAGAAGTGGCCACAACTCCAATTATAAATGGTTGACTGAGGAAGAAAACTGCGTTCTGAAGCTCCAGAAGATCCACCAGAACCCAAGAGGGGATCGGCTAACCCTGAGTCTGGAGAGTTCATTAGGTGATGCCTGAAGTCTAAAGAATAAACTCTTCGCATTCCCGTTAAGTAACTAGACCGGGGGGGACTAACTGGAGGAGTCCTAAAAGTCAGAGGTAAATGTCCACCTGCAACAGTTCAAGTAAAAAAAGGTATCAAAGGGGAAAATAAATCCTTCAAAAAACATGATGAGCATCAATGGAAATACTTGAACATCAAGGTTGATTAGCGGATTGTGGGTATAAGAAAACTAGTAATATTGACTCCTAGTCTCCTTTGAGTCACTAAATATACCTCCGCTCATGTCAAACCAAGAAGAGGATCGATTCAATCCAGCAAAACTAGGGCTAGGGGATGTTGTGGATTCAACAGTTGACTTGACCGAGTTTTGGTCAATCCCAATAATCAAAAGCACTTTCCGGCCAAGACCTGCAACGCGAGGTGATGAATCCTTTGACAGGACACACATGGCCAGCACACACTGAGAATAAACTGAATTGTCTAGTGGCCTGGGTCTTTTATGATTAACAACACCATTGGTAACAGCATCACCCAATCTTCCAGAATCAGAATGATGAGAAGAACCATCAGACAAAGGAGATCCATGCATGAAGCCAGGTGTTGCAACAGGGCTGCTTGTCGAGACTCTACCGTCGTGAGAGATAGACTGACTGTCACCTGCCACGGTCAATAAAGGAGCATGAGGAGATGGAACTACATTTCCATGTGGAACACAATGAGTTGCGTCGTATAGCCACTACCTGAACTCTTGACCGCAAAAGAAGGCAAGGAAGTCAGCATGGAATTAGACTGAGACTTCGAATATGCAGCTGCAGCCGACTTCAGGTGTTTCTTATGCCCAAAGGCAAAACGTGCCAAAGCTACAACAATTGAGCAACATGAACTAGCTAAGTAATATATTGTGTACACACGAATAGATCAGGCCCAAGATAAAGAGGAGAGGAATGAGGGGACACCAGAGAATTAGACGAGCTATTAAGGGAGTAGATATTTGTTGGCATGCATTATATCTCATGCAAACATGTATGAAACAATTGTCAGCTGAACTATATTTATTCTTTTTGACAATGATAGAGCAAGCAGGGAGAAAAGTTTCACTATTCTACACTTATTTTCACCAGCTTGTGCGCACCTCGACTATTTCTCTGGGTACCAGCTACCTCTCACCAGTACAGATACCTAGTAATTCTGCCCACCAAGGCTTAGGCAGATGGGAAGAAATCACCTAGTGTTTTTGGTCTCTTCTGGGATATGAACTGGAGGTCTCATGGTTCTCCACCCACTTCATTGACCGCTACGCAATACCCTTGGGTACTACTTATTTTTTGCTTTATCCTTTCTCCTACTTTAGAGCAACTCTGAAGTTTTTGAACAAGTGGTATGCTATTAAATAATGGTATCATTTAGCATAAGGAAGCCTCTTTAAAGTGAAAGATAAACAAAATTCATAGACTGGCCAGATTTAGTTCGGAAGGTGTCCTCAAGATAAACAAGAAACATAATAGCGGGCTGTTTTAGATTTATCATCAAATTTCTACTATAATGAAACCTGCAATATTCTCATCTAACAAAAAGAAAGATCAAATATGGGACAAATCAGAAAGCAGGAACCGTAAGTGCATCACAAAGAAAGGTCCCTGGGGTGGGATTAATTCAGTAAAAGCATACCAACAGCAACCTCAGCTCGTACCAAAGGGCTTCCATCAGAAAGACCACTTAAAAGGCTCCTCATTATGACTTCTGCCCTAATTATTTCCTCACCGTCGTAGTCTTCATCCTCTCCAATGTCATCCCTAGATGTATCAAATCCAACATCAAGTAAAGTACCCAGTGCAAATATAGATGCAGCTCGTACCTGAAATAAATTGCTCTTTAGTCGACGTCTGAAAAAGTAATGGAGAACCACAGTAATAATAAACCAACTTGACATATAATTTAAAAATAAACCTCAGGCTGCGATTGAGAAAGTAGAGGCACAAATATTGCTGGTGCATCTGCCTGCAAACCTCGTACTTGTGCCTCTGTGAAATCCTCCCAGAGCTTTCCTAGACAGAGGCACAGCCATTGAAGAAACAGTGGTTCAGTTTGGGCATCATTAGCGATTGATCCCTGAAGATGCTTCAAGCAAACATTGATAAGCCCCGCTTCCATACACGCCACCTGACCCCGTCTGTGACCATCAACAATTACTGCCAAGACAAATGCAGCCATAGCCCTTTGCTCTGGATGAGCCTCAACACTCTCAAGAAATCTAATGAAGTATACATGTCCACCATCCTTAACAAGGTCAACCTGGCAAGACTGGTATCCCAAAGAAAGGGGTAATCTCATGAATATTAAACTAAAAGTGGATTGACAAACACAAACAAAAGGAGATAGTTATCTAAGATAGATGCCAACACGAAAAATCTGAAAGAAAATAAAGAAATTTGAACGTTTTAACATTATATAGTTTCTACACAGTATAATCGAACAAAAGAAAGAAAACGCACAGTGAAAAGCACTAAATGAAGGAGAAAAGAACATACTCTACACTTTCCACAACTAGATCAATAGATTCAGGTAACATCAGAATAAACAAATAGATAGCATTCAAGATAGTTCAATATCCTGACAAAACATAAAACACAAACTACATGCGTAAATCTAGTGGTAATAACTTCCGTTCCAACATGGTGCTTGGTTGATGGAGCTGGCTGGAGGTTTTGTTTTCCGTTAAGTTTCATTTCTTAGAAAAGCAAAGTATGTATTAATTAATTTGTTTGTACCCAAGAGCAAAGAAATTTAAATAATCCAAAAAGTCTGGAACTTGCTTCCTATTGGTAATAACATGGTGTTACAAGCATCCAATGGGTTGTATATAAGATCACAAATAAAAAAGAAAGAAGATAAAGAGGAAAAAGGGCAGAATTCAGTTGGAAACCACATATCCATGAGTGTTCGACTGCCTTCGTTTCACAGCTAAAATTGCTTATATGTGCTGAGAGAGTGGTTTTTGTTTCAGAAAGTAGTATTATTGATAGAAACAGCACTAAGAAAGTGTTGTCAACAGGATAGTCTAAAGATAATAGCTCCCTCTACTGTAAGATGTAACACATATAACCCAAATAGGATCGCTGAAATGGAAGAGCACTACAAGATTGCTTTGCTATATGAAGATACCTACCAAAGCAAAAGGTAAATTTTATCCAACAACTGTGAAACCAGTAATGTAACACAGGAGTGACTGTTGAGCATCTATACAACAACAGCAGCATACCCAGTGCAATCCCACAAGTGGGGTCTGGGGAGGTTACAGCGTACTCAGACTTTACCCATACCCCTACCTTGGCAGGTAGAGATGTTGTTTCCGATAGACCCTCGGCTCAAGTAAGGGAGAAATACAGCAATTATGAAAACGTAAGTAGTAACAACATCAGGGTAGTAAGAAAACAAACGCAGAAGCGACGACAAGTAGTAATAGAAAACTAAGAATAAAAAATACGAGAATACTGAAATAAAAAGACGAGAATAATACCGATCCTATTGAAAAGGAAAATAATATTAATCCTGCTACTAGCCTTATACCCTAATCCTTGACCTTCACACCCTCCTATCTAGGGTAATGTCCTCAGTAAGCTGAAGACTTGTCATGTCTTGCCTGATCACCTCTCCCCAATACTTCTTCGGCCTACCTCTACCTCTCCTCCGACCCTCCATTCCCAGCCTCTCATACCTTCTCACTGGAGCGTCTGTGCCTCTCTTCTAGACATGTCCGAACTATCTCAACCTCTCCTCCTGCATCTTGTTCACCACGGAGGTCACTCCCATCTTGTCCCGAATATCTTTATTTCTGACCATATCTCTCCTAGTGAGCCCACACATCCATCTCAACATCCTAATTTCCGCAACTTCCATTTTCTGGACATGAAAGCTCTTGACAGGCCAACACTCCGCTCCATACAACAACATAAGTCTAACCACTACTCTGTAGAACTTCTCTTTTAAGTTAAGTTTTGGTGGCACCTACTTATCACACAGGACACCAGATGCGAGCCTCCATCTCAACCACCCTACTCCAATACTGTGTGTGACATCCTCATCATCTCCCCATTACCTTGGTTATAGCCCCAAGATACCTGAAACTCCCTTTCCTGAGGACAACTTGTGAGTCTAGCCTCACGTCCATGTCAACGTCACTCATCACCGCGCTAAACTTGCACTCCACGTACTATGTCTTAGTCCTACGCAACCTGAAACCTTTAGACTCCAGTGTCTGTCTCCAAACCTCCAACCTGGAGTTCACCCCGCTTTGCGTCTCGTCAATCAATATAATATCATCCGCAAATAACCCGCACCATGGCATCTCTCCTTGAATGTCACTCGTCCAGACATCCAACACCAAAACAAATAAAATGGGCTAAGAGTTGATCCCTGATGCAACCCCATCTTGACTGGAAAGTGCCTTTAGTCTCCTCCAACCGTTTCTTACCCGGGTCTTAGCTCCATCATACATATCTTTGATCGCCCTAATGTATGCTACCGGAACCCCTCTAGCCTTCAAACATCTCCATAAGCTCTCTTGGGACTTTGTCATATGCTTCTCTAGGTCATTGTTGAGCATCTATGGCCCAACACATTTGCAAGATAGAGTATTCTAGAATGTGAACATTAAGGTGTTCATACAAGATTAAACAAGATCATAGTAACCATGTTCAACAGAACAAGTAACATACATAAAGGATAAAAATGACAGGTCGTCTAAGATGTACAATGTTCTACGCAGACCACCAAATGCACCCAAAAGTGATACAACAATAACAAAAGAATGGTAGACCTAATTCACATAATAGAAAGGGTGTCTCAAAAGACCTACCATCTCTCAACATCCTTATGAGTTTGGCAAAGAATAGGATGCAATGGAGAAAAAAATCCAAATAGATAATACTGACTAGTTAGGATTAAGGTTTAGCCATGTTAAGTATCCCGCATAGGTGGAGGAATGGGTTGTTTGTCTCCTTATATGGTCTTTGGGCTATCCTCACCTCATGAGCTAGCTTTTTACTATTGAGTTAGGTCCAAAGTCCATTTCTTAACAGGTATCAGAGTCATGCCCATCCATCCTTATTACTGTGTGTCCCATTATTGGCCCCCAATATTATGTTGTCTACGCTCCAGTTGGTAGGCTTGGTGTGCATTTGGGGGGCGGGAGGAAGGGGTTCAAGTGTCCAAAATTGGTTGAGGAATAGGTTGTTTTTCTCCTTATATGGTCTCTGGACAATGCTCACCTCATGAGCAAGCTTTTGCCTTTTGGGGTTGAGTTAAGCCCAAGATTCATTTTTTAACAAGTCGTTTTGGCACGCTTACGCGGCCTGGTGTTTCCCTAAGAGTTAATTCATTGAGTATTTGAATGAAATGGGTCTAACGGAGCAGAATGAATATTGATAATCCATATGACCAACCCCAACTAATTTGCAATGGGGACGTAGTTCTTATAGTTGCGGAAAGATCGGCTGCTTTCCCAACACATCTTATATTTAATTCTTCCAAAAAGTTTCCATATTAAACACAAAGTGCTAGCATTTCATATACCCTTATGCTGCTTATTTATCCTCGTCTTTCAGCTGCAAATCACATCAGATCACATCGAGAAATTTCCACCCCCAAATGGGTTAGTGAAGAATCCCAGATCTGCCAAGACATGGGCAATAGTGTTGTCAAATGCGCGCTCTAAAGCCTTGAAACAAGGCACAAAACATGTTTGAGCGCTTAGCCTCGCTTAATGTGCGTTCAGTGTCGTTATCGGGGACTCTAAGACGTACTTTTCCTTGCCAATGAACGTCTCTTGAAGAGAGTTGACATAAAAATTGATATTTGACATAACAATTGATATTTTATCATATAAAAAATCAATTTCTTTGTTCACATATTTGTTATTCATCCTTATTCTTATTATTATTTATTAGTCTTACACTAAACATATATATTTGTATTTTTTTTCTCCTCCACTAAAGCCCACGCTTTATTTGCGCTTTGTGCTTAAAGCACTAACGGAGCTTAGAGTTGTTTTGCGCTTTTTGCTTTTGATAACACTGATGGGCAGTGCAGGAACAGTTGTTCTGATGTGCACAAAAAAGCATCAGCTCCACATGCTGAGCCCCAAAGTTTTTACTGGAGTTAAACATGCTTTGTGTAATGTAATCCAGGTGAAGCACACTGCATTTCTTGCACTCTAAATTCTTTTGATTGTATCTATTATTTTTCAGTGATGGTAAATAAGTTCAAAAAGAGATTGCAAGACATTTATTTATTTTTTTTATTTTTTTTTTTTTGAGACTGGTAACATCAGATTGCAAGACATTTATATGAGAAACAAATATATATAAAAATGAAACATGGGAAATTTAATATTAGAATAATACAGGTGATAGAACAATTTATGTACCTTATCAAGGGCAAGGATCTTCGTCCAAATGAAGACAAGAAATTGCCTAAGCTCTGGAGTCGTGGTTTGCAAAAGCTTTAGAACGTAAGGAAATATTCCAACAGACAAGGCCTGGAAATAAATTTGTTGACTTAAGTATTACTTGAAAATTAGATGCAGCCAGGCTAATTAACAAGAAGCTTGAAATGCACTGCCACCAATAAGTACCAGATCTACAGCCCAAAGTCCCATATCAAGAAATCTTCCAAGAAGAAACAGTGCTCGAAAACGGTGGCATTGACTAAGTAACACCTAATAACAAAGAATAACCTGGTTATCATCTCCTACAAAGAGAAAAGTGCACCAAAACAACAAAGCCCTCGAGAATGTGAAGACAATTAGTCTCAAAACAAAAAGTGAAGACAACCTGATAAATAGGAAAATATATTAGAAAGATAACTAGTAATCAGGCTGTATCCTATTACTTTCCAATTTATGTATCCTTCCGTAGAGTCAAGAGCATAAGCACCAAGTGACTCCGTTTCTGTTGGATAGGTAAAGCACCGACTAAATCCAGACACACTTGACAATAAATAAAAGAAATGTGCTCACCCAACGAACAGTACCAACAATCCTTCAAGCAAACCCTATAGAAAAACTAAGATGATTGTTTTGACTGAACACTAACATTACTAAAACCAATGCTTCTGCTGATTTACCCAAGATACTTTAATCACTTGCCTTGTGTAATTTGGTTCGGCAATAGTAAGGACATGGGTCAACCTAGAACTGACAAAAACAGTACAATAATCTGCCATAGATTGTTAGATTATTTGAGGGGGGGCAAAATAGTATGGAAAACATGAAACAACCCAATTATGCTGAGAGGAGTATCCAATATTTGATGGCATTTTAAGTAATATATAAGAGGAGAGATTAACTATTCCTCACATAATGACATGACATTCTGTTTTTTTTTTTTTTTTTTTTTTTTTTGAGAATGAACATTCTGGTTATTTATCCTCTTTAAATTCTGAGAACATTCTATTATTCAAAATTTTAGCATGATATGCAGAAACTTCTTCTATTTGAACAAATTTAAGCAAATCCAGAGAGGTCAACAACTGATGCCTCATCAAGGAACAATAAAGCTAACAACCAAATGTTTTTACTCCACCTTTTCATCAAATAAAGAAACAGAAGTCGACAATAGTGTGGGAATGCGGAAACGTGCATTATTTAAAACGACCATTGCATGGCAAGAAGAACTAAGAATGGCCCTTCATGTCATTTGAACCATAATATTTCTTACCTGTAGAACAATGGGCAACTGCTCTGGTGGCTTTTTATTCTCCGATCCATGGTCAAGCCAAACCTCAAAAGCTGTCAACTGTTCGGTGAAGAATGGGCTAGGCTGAAGAAATCAAAAGATGGGAAAATTTTGATCTTGAGAAAACACATGGACAAATATTTCAGAATACAGACCAACTTTTAGGAACTAAATATATACAATCAAAGGGACAATAACTCATTATCCCACCTGAAATTCCACATTCGGATCATCCAGCAAAGTTGGAAGCTGCAAAAGGCAGATTTCTGCTGCCATGTCCCAAGCATCCCTGTGGAACAAGTACAGGCCCCAAATGAGGGGAAGGTAAAGCATGAATTTGTGTAGCTGAAGTGTTTCATGTAGTTACCACATGTGGTGCTGATGAGTAGGTGGTAGCATTGGGTATGAAATTGGTGAACAATTTGCAGATCGCATGATTCTTTCAGCAAGTAAAAAATTTCTGAACAAACTAGCAACCAACAGGTCTTGCCTGAACAATCTCTGAAATAGATCTGTGGCTTCCAAGCTTACAGATTAGAAAGAATGTAAAACGCCAAAAGGAACTAGGAAAACTGCATCAATCTAACTAGTCTATCGCATTACCACGTGGTAGAACATTCCAGGCAATTGTATCAGTTACCGCAGTGAAAATCCAATTCAATTCACCAAGAGGTGTCTTTCGATCTGTTTGGCGGCCAGGAATTCTATCTATCAGAGAATAGTCAAGTGACTCACGAAGCAATGACCGTGTGCAAAACCTAACAGCCAAAAAAGAACAATTAAGTAGATACGAAAAAATAAAAACTTGTTATAACAAATTTGATAGAAAAGTTAAGAAAAACAGAATAAAGAACAGAAAAGATTCTTATGAATAAAAGATAAGTCATAATTTTTTAAATGAAGTGACAGCTTATCTAAGAATTCTGACATAGGTAAGCACAAATAACTAAGAGTATACTCGGACATTTGGAGTGGAAATTCCCTAAGACAGTATTAATCCTATTGCAACAGTTGGCATAATAAACAACAACCATGTGGTTCCTTTGGGTATCAGAGAGACTTGTCCTGTTTCAAATATTCTTTTGGTGAGAAAGCTATTCTGACTTTCCATATATACGGTTAGTAGATGCAGAACAGACATGATGTTTAAGATAAACTACAGAACAACACAAAGAGAAAAAATCATAATATTCCATCAGTCGGGGACCAAACGGACCAAACCCACTGAAATGAAATGCCAAGTTTCCCACAATCAAGTATTGCAGCTAGATTGCCCCATTGCACAATTGAACAGGTTTAACAGAAAGTGGGAAGAAAAGCAGAAAGGATATAAGATAAACAACTTTTGCTGAGAGCATGTCACCATCTCAATGCCATTTTGATTGGCGTTGTGAGGCAGGAAGTGAAAACATCAGCAGGGAATTCAGCACTCTGAGGAACCGTCTCATGTGCTTCACAGGCAGCAAGCAGAATACAATCTCTTGTAGAAGGGCCAGAGGCACTAGAGGCAGTCAAATTTTGGAGCTGCATTAAACAAATGGCTTTATTAGAGCGTGAGCTCAGCAGATGGATAGATCACCTCATAATTAAGCATGTAATGCGCTATTAAAATGTGTACCTCTATAAAGGCATTAACGATCATCCCAGCTGCTGAGCAGTCAAAGACATAGATTGAAGGTGTCTTTAACCAAGAGTCCAGGTCACTGATCGGCAATGGGATATACTGCGTATAACTCTAAACCAGATGTCCCAATAAGAAAAAATAGATATTGCAACTTGCTCTGCTAAAGCAATTTGAGTAAGAAAGAAAACCTTATTAAATAGCCAAATTTCACCGTTGGGTGTTGGTTTTGGCACACCATGTCCATTATAATGGAACAGAACTCGTTCTGACTTGGCATACTTTCGACATGTTGTGCAAAGTTTCTTAAGTTCATCAACAGTAGGATCCAAGGAGATCTTGTAGCGTGCCTAAATATAGTAAGATATTTGGGTCATTATAATCAAATGACTGATTATCTTACCACAAAAATATAGCATAGACCTTGTTCCGCATAATATCTATAAGAAGAAAAACATTTTTCTTACCTTAGGTTGCCACCTCTCATATTGTTCGTTCAATGTTCTCCCAATTGTTTCAAGAGCTCTCTGAGGTGCCACAGAAAATGGATCTGTCATACGGGAATAAGAGTAACTCTGAGTAAGTACCAAAGTGACTGCTGGACGGAAATTTTCAAGCACTAGAATTTGAAAATTGCTGATTGCAACTAAGAGGTAAAGTCTTAACCGAATTCATCCAATATCCCCAAGAAAATATGAACTGCTTACTATGAAAGCTGGCATAGCTGATACCAAAATATATTCAAGTAAAACAACAGACTAAGCCAAGATGTACTGTCATCAACTAATCTCCTACACTCTGTTGCCATTGCAGAAGTGATAGCATAAGCAACAAGCATACGGAACTCCATTATACTTCAAAGGTTCCCAAAGATAAGCAATTGCAGAAGTATGGCTCAGAACCTTCAACAAATGTTATGCGAGGGACTGAGAGCTCTGAAGAACCTGCAAAGGTTATTATTCACAAAAGGAAGGGCAAAAACAGGGGGCGAGGGATTCTTAGGGGTGCAGGAGACTATTCACATTAGAAGGTCATGAGAACTACAACATTGATGATAAAATGATGAAAGGACAGATGATGGGGTAAGAATTGGCAGCACGGAATTGAGGTAGGAATTTGTCAATGGAAGACCAAATATTGAATGAAATCCAAAGGTAAAAAAAGGTGCAAAATGACTCAAAGAGAACAGAATCTACAAAAACAAAAGGAAAGAAATGGGAGAATTGCCCATATTGCTATTGGGGAATGGACATGATGGACGAAAAATCAAGAAAAGTGCTGTGAAAAGAGAGCACTGGAAAGCTATTCAACAACCCCCCAACCCCAAAAAAAGAATTAACAGTAAGCACTGTACTCGTAACAAAAAGTTGAACAAGAGCTTACTAGGAGAGGTCTATTTTAGGTGGTTTTGAAGATTCCAAGCACTGAAGCAGAGGAGTGGGAGAACTAAGAGTGAGGACCCCAGCAAACATGTTGCAGTTCTAGGGTGGGGTGGAGTGAGCTATTCTGGTTGGAGGCATTCAAAGTAGTAAGGCTCCAAAAAATGAATTGAATGGTGCTTATCTGAATGATTCGTCAGATTCTATCTATCTGAAATTTTGATAAGATAAATATTTATCGATGATACAGTACTAAGAGTGGGCCACAACTGTACCCTTTAAACTGATGAATTCTAATGAATTGCCCACTTCATGTACATCATCAGTTTTGTACCAAAAAGCTAACAAAAACAAGACATATCAATTTCAATTTAATTACGCATTCCTTTTTCCCTTCAAAGGTCATTGATTCCTTTTTCCAAATAACACAATGCAAGCAGGGCCTGTTTCCAAGAAAGTATTAATATTCCAAGGCCTGATTATTTTCCAGCTGTGTGGTTCTTCTTCAGTTGCTTTTGCTTACACACTTTCACTTTTCTTTTTCTTCTTTTTGGAGTAAAGGGTAAGTTGCATACACACTCACTTTAAAAAATGCTCAAAAAGAAGTTGCATGATTTATTAGTAATGTTACACAGTAAGAACAAATGATTAGCATCTTGATTCTCCATTTCGCACGAAACATGTCTGCTCCAAATATACATCCCCTTCCTTTGTAGGTTATGTTGTGTCATACATGCCTCTTTTGCCACCCGTCAGTGAAACATTACACCTTGTATGTGCTTCCTTGCCAGTTTGTTAGTGAAGTCCGCCTTCCTGCCTTAGCTTGTAGCAAGAATATTCAGGGAGCAGACCATTCTTTTGATCCAGGCACCAGATACCATCAGAGTTTTGTGTCAAAACAGGAGCTTTCTCCAAACCCAGTACGAACAGGGTCATCCTACCAACCCCCAATCATTGAGGGCCTATTAAAGAGAATCCCATCCCTGATCATTTGCACAGTATGTGCCACGAGCGCCACTTACTGCTTGTAAAACTGTATAATTCACAACACTGATCTTCGAGATATGTATGAACCCTCCAAGATCCTGACAGAAGTAAAGTTTCCTTCCAGCTCCTAATTAGAATGTAATAGTTGCTTATGATTCTTTCAATAACTGTCAAATATACTTCCATAGTTCCATAAACCAGCTGCATGAGGCCATGTAGCAGACATGTACCCCCCAGCCATAATTTTGCATTGATCACGCTTCTCCATAGGGCCTCTTCTCCAAAGAATCTCCAAAGCCATTTGAATAACAGAGTTTTATTGGGTAGATTCTGGCTCCTAATTCTGATAACACCCTGTCTCTTTTTCTGTCATTATAGATTTCCAGCTCACCAAGTTATATATTCTTTTCTCCTTGTTCACTTGCCATAAGAAGTCCCTCCTAAACTTTTCCAAACTTCTCTCCATCTTCCTAGCAACTGGAACAGACACATAGTATATGTGGGTAGGACATCTAGAAACCTTTCAAACTACGAGGTAGGTGACTTCCAAAATCTATTGGCCCTACCCTATAAGCAGAATAAAATTTTGACAGAACAAATGCTTGAATATGAAATCAGAAGAGGGCATCAGTAAAAGCCGTCTACCAAAGGTGTTGAGTAGAAAGGTCTAAAGATGTGCTTTTCACTTGGTTAGCAGTAAGGGAGACCATTCTCACAACGAAAACCTAGAGGAAGAAAGGACGACACAAAAGCTTAGGAAGTAACCCCTTTGGCACTTAAGGGGGTTGTATGGAGAGAAAGAAACATGAGACTTTTTGAAGGGTGGATAATACTTTAGTACAAATATTTTTTGTTGCCTTTTGGTTCTACTCAATTTTTGGAGCACCAATGAGGTCCCAGTTAGGATAGATGATTCGGTATTCTTTGTAGATAATCTTATCTTTCTGTAAACCTTTTACTTTTTGTATGCCCCTCGTATACTGGAGATTTTCCCATCACGTCAACAAAATATTTACCTAGTCTAAAAGTAAGGAATAGTAGCAAAAAGAAGAAATACTTGTTCTTTCAGAGAAGGAAAATTTAGCATACCAATCCAACACTGCATTCGAGCACAAGGAGATATCTTTATTACATCAGGTGGATCAACACTGATGTTCAAACACAAAACAAGGGCAACACATCCTGTCTTCATCTGCAAGAAATTTTGCATGCTTAGATGAACTAGATGGTAAAGAAATCAAACATTTATTTATTACATGAGAACTAAGCCCAAACTCTGTAAGACATTAGCTAGCTCAAAAGTAAGATGGAAACAAAAGTTCTTCAAGTACTACATATGTAAGATTTTCTCTTTTACATATCTCTTTTACATAAAGAAACGAGTAACAACTGTAGAAGGGAGAGGGGCGAGCCCATTATCCACTTGAGTTCTGAACCATGTGCCAGAGGCTCTCAGGGATTTCTTGGTTATAAAAAAGGCATAAAGCAACAAGCAACAGGTATAAAACAAATCTAATCAAGCATTTAACAAATCCAAATCTAATCTTCAGACTTTAGCAAAACTATTGTGCAGCAAGAACAGCTCTAGACAACCTTTTTTATTTTATTTTTGCCTAAATAAAGTAGCTCTAAACAACTTTTTGTGCACAAGAAGAAAATGATCACATCTTAAAATCACTTTCATTTCATGGTAACTTGAGTTGTTGAAGATAGTAGCAACAAAAGCATCACAAGGTTAAAGCATTCACAACAGATTCTTGAGTAAGCCCAACTTAGTAAAAGTCAGAAAGAGCAAAAGATAAGAGACACTGAGACATCAGTTTATACTTCATAGTAGCCTCCTCTTCTGGTGTCACCAAGCTTTATTTAGATTAGAGGTCCAGGTAAAACCATGACTTTTTTCACAAAGCTTTTTTCCAGGTGTAAATCGCAACAAGTGGAAAATATAATTCCTATATAATCCATCAACATGTCACAATGGGACAATTGCAGATTTCTGCACATCACAACGCTGGACTTTGAATCTTAGAAGGAATACTAATGGTTGGGAAATGGAGAGGATATGTCTCTTGCTACAAATGCTAAGCAACATTGTTTTGGACCACAACAAAATAGACTCTATTAGTTGGAAGGGTCACCCCAAAGGTATTTTTTCAGTTAAAAGCTGTTATAGTAAGCTAGATTTTAGCAACAACAGCGAGTTGTGGCCTAGGAAAAAAATATGGTACAGCATGGCACCTATAATGGTCTCTCGCTTCTCCTGGATTGTGGCTAGGGAGGGATGCCTCACACAGAAGAATATCCAAAAAAAGGGGTTCTCAGCTGTGCAGCAGATGTCCATTATGTGAAGAACTATCTGAAGAAGTTGCCCACCTTTTTTTTGAATTTCAGGGTATTAAGTCAGTTATGGAACATGTGCTTGTCAGTTTTTGGTATGACTTGGACCATGCCTAACTCCGTCAGAGAAATCCTGAAGTGGTTGACCAGGGAGGGTTTGTGCAGGAAAGCTCAATGGACCTGCAACACTGTTCCTCAAGTTATCTGGTGGTCTGTTTGGCATGAAAGAAATAGCGTAAATTTTTTAGGCAAAAAGAGAAACATGCAGCGCCTGAAACTTAGATGCATTTTGTTGATCGCTTTTGGTCAAAAATTAGTTTTTTTTTACTAGATGTAGATGATATTTTAGACGCAATAGCTGATTTGTACAACTTGTAATTATGTGTTGCACTGGCTTAGTGCAAATATTTGGTACAATATATTAAGCAATTATTATTTACGGCTGACTCATATTAATAAACTATTGTCAAAGAACAAACCAAAAGGAACTAATGGTTGGCTTGCTACCAAGGTAGACATTGTGGGACATTGTGGAACGGAAAAAATTCACTTTTAATTTGACAGACAAGGAGAGGATTTATCCTTGAACCAATGAACGTTACACTAAACTAAAATCCAAGAAAATCTTGAGCAGAAACTAATAACATTCCTTAAAGATAACAAATTTTAAACTACAAATTTCAAACTATCTCAATCAAAAAGGGGAAAAGGAAATGAAGGCTCGAATGACAATAGTATCAATACTGAATTTGAGCAGAATGAGAACAGAACATTCATATGACTGATTGCAATTAGATTGTTATTGAGGCATAGTGATAGATTTAGGTGAAAGTTGAAACTAAAGGTTTATAAGCAGATACAAAAGATTGATCTTATCTTTTGGACAGGTGACTACTAAAAATTCAATCTTTATCAAAAAATTGAAGCAGCCACTAATGCTTGCAATAGGGTGGGTTGTCTACATCACATCCCTTGGGGTGTGGCCTTTCACCAAACCCTGCTAACGCGGAATGCTGTGTACACTGGGCTGCCCTTTAATACTAGAATTTGATCTTTTATTTTAGCCAGGTAAATATTAAAAATTCAATCTATATCAAAAAATTGAAGCAGCCACTAATGCTTGCATTAGGTTAGGTTGTCAACATCACATCCCTTGGGGTGCGGCCGTTCCCCAAACCCTGCTAACGCGGGATGCTTTGTGCACCGGGCTGCCCTTTTATACTAGAGTTTGATCTTTTCTTTTGGACAGGTAAATACTAAAAATTCAATCTTTATCAAAAAATTGAGGCAACCACTAAAGCTTGCATTAAGGTAAGTTGTCTACACCACATCCTTTGAGGTGCGGCCCTTCCCTGAACTTTGCTAACGCGGGATGCTTCATGCACCGGGCTGCCCTGTTATACTAAAGTTGTGATCTTTTCATTTGGACAGGTAAATATTAAAAATTCAATTTTTATCCAAAAAAAAAATGAAGCCAGCCACTAATGCTTGCATTAGGGTAGGTTGTCGACATCACTTAGGGTGTGACCCTTCCCCGAATCCTACTATCGCATGATGCTTTGTGCACCAGGTTGGCCTTTTATACTAGAGTTTAATCTTTCTTTTGGAGAGGTAAATACAAAAAATTCAATCTTTATCAATAAATTGAAGCAACCACTAATGCTTGCATTAGGGTGGATTGTCTACATCACATCCTTTGAGGTGCGGCCCTTCCCCGAACCCTGCTAACGTGGGATGCTTTGTGCACCAGGTTGTCCTTTTATACTAGAGTTTAATCTTTTCTTTTGGACGGGTAAATACTGAAAATTCAATCTTTATCAAAAATCCGAAGCAACCACTAATGCTTGCATTTGGGTAGGCTGTCTACATCACATCCCTTGGGGTGCAGCCCTGCCCCGAACCCTTCTAACGCAGGATGCTCTGTGCACCAGGCTGCCCCTTATACTAAAGTTTGATTCTTTCTTTTGGACAAGTAAATACTAAAAATTCAACCTTATACATTTAAAAACTAAAATTTTCTATCATCTGAAACGTTCTAAGAATGTGCTTCCAAATTCACACAATTTTCTCCAGAAAATTTACAACACTAACACCTTGTTTGGACGGTTGTTACCTTTTGTATTGTATTGTGTTGTTAGTTTTAAATACAATGCTTGTTTTGATTGTTACTTAAGTTTTATTGTATCGTATCGTTAGTTAAAATACAATGTTTGTTTTGATTGTTACTTAAATTTTATTGTATCGTATCATGAAATCTATCGATATGTAATGACGAAAAGTCTTTTTTACGTACTTAACGATTTTGGTGTGATCGCATCGTTACCTTTTTTTCTTCCATTTTGATTTGGTCATCTAATAATCGATCTTTTTATAGTAGCTCTACCTATTTTTCTTTCTTCATTTTGTCTTTGGAAAAAGATACAATCTATCCAAACATTGCATTCATTAAAAATAAGTTATAATCTTTATTTTCTTTCGCTTTTCCTTTGCTTATATTTTAATAATATTATTTTATCCTTTACCCTTCTTTTTTTAATAACTCCACCTCATAAGTCATACCTTTCTTCCCTTATAACATTGTAAGTGTATATTTATATAACCCTATTTTTCTTGTAAGTTCTGATAAAATACAATACATTATGAAACGACACGTAACTGATCAAACAAAGTGGTATTATGTAATGATGGAAAAAGATACTGCAAGGTACATAACCCTATCCAACAAAACATCTGCAGCAAATGCTATTCATTTTTTTTTCCTCGATTTGCCTTTGCTTATATTTTAAAATTACTATTTTATCCTTAACCAACTTTTTTTAATAACTCTACCTCTAACCTCTTTAATGTTGTATTCATCAAAACAATACAGTAGCACTACAACACAATAAAACACAATACATTATGAAACGACACGTAACAACCATCCAAACAAAGCATACGATGTGTAAATGAAAACAAAGCACGTCTTACTCGGTCCTTAATCCGCCATTTCGAGACCAAACCAGTATCAGCCGGTCCTGAAGGTACATATTCCTCGAACGCGTCATGTCGAAGCTCACAAAAACATACATTTTGTGGCAAATAAACCATACTTGTCGTCGTCATCGCCGCCGCCTTTCCATTATCAACAACAACACCATTACTACTAATACTACTAGAACCAGCCTCCAAATCCCTAATATTAACCCTATCTACATTTTCATGATCCACAACAACAGCTGTTTGAGAAGCCATTAAATCTCCTAATGTCATTCAACTCTAACTCATTAACAGAGTTAATTAAAAGGTAGGGTTTAAGGAGAAATTTAATTTAATTAAAGAAATGGAGAGATGTGTTGTGGTTGAATTTGAAATGATTAATTAAATCTACTTAATTAATCAAGATTAATTACTGTAAAGCTCAAAGGATTTATTTAATGAGGAAGGGGAGCGGATGTACAGGTAGGATGACGGAGAGAAAGAGGAAGAAGGAAAATACACGGTGCGGCTATGGGGAAAGCAACAAAAAAGGAAAGAAAGGTTATTGGAAATTATAAATTGGGATATTATATGCTTATATATTGCAATTTACTTCTTAGTATTACTAGTACTGTTTGAGTGCATATTTATTTTGAACAGCAACACAGGATCTTCTAAATCTTGTGACGGAAATTCCTATACAAAAAGGAAATTGAAGTAAAAGAAAATTTGAAAATTATAAATTGGGATATGTTTAAATGTTATATTGCAAATTTACTTCTTAAAAATGTATTAGAAGTAGTAGTTGAGTGCATATTTTGAATATCATGATAAGATCTTCTAAATTAGAAGTTCCTATACATTTTCTTTTTTATTAATTCCTATACAAAGAGGAAATTGAAGTAAAAGAAAAAATATTAAATTATAATATAAATCGGGATATGGTTAGATGTTATATTCCAATTGCATATCTTAGAAATGTATTAAAGTACTATTTGAGTGCATATTTTGAATATAATTACAAGATCTTCTAAATCTGTGTATATATATTTTACAAAAAGGAAAAGTAAAAGAAAATTTTAAAATTATAAATCGGGATATGTTTAGATGTTATATTCCATTTACCTCTTAAAAATGTATTATAAGTACTATTTGAGTGCATATTTTGAATTTCAACACGAGATTTTCTAAATGTTGAGACGGAAATTCCTATGCATTTTCTTTTTATTATTATTACTTGTTCTAATTTAAATCGCTAGGAAATAAACAAAAAATAAAAATAAAAACCTCCTGATTTTTTTATAAATAAATACCGAATTATTATATTAAAATCCAAAATCTTGATAATTTAATTTTGGTATTACATATTCAGTATAGTATTTTGACATTTGGCATTTTAAAATATTTAGTATTCAGTATGATATTTAACATTTTTTTAAAATATTGAAATACTACATATTGTATCGAAATACTTAATTGTATATATATAATTTATACATATTATATTATTAAATTGATAATAATAATTTAATTAACTTAAATATATTAATCAAGTTGCCTAAAATTCCGAAATCCTTCATACTAATAGCTTCTTTATTTTACTACTCCATTAAATATAAACTAAATTAAATATATATAATTATAAACAATACAAAAATGTAAATATGCAATTATTTCCTGCAAACACTTAACACTTGGGCAATCTTCATTCATTTCAAGCATGAAAAGTTTCCCACCATTATCAAAATTATTTTTCTCATTGTACGTAAGTTAAAATCAAATAAATCGAGATTAGCAATTTATTATACCACATAAATAGAATTTCGAAATTTAAAAATATTAAATCATACTGAGTTAGCTCAATATGCTAATGGTAGAACATTTTTTAAATAAACATTAAAATTACTGAATCAAAAATTTTAAATTATACCGTGTCGTACTATAAAAATTCCTAGTATGCATAATTTGTTTTATATCGAATTATCAAATTGAAAATGAAGATTTTGAAATACAAAATGTCAACTTACAATTATTTTATATTAATGATAAATAGATTAAATTTATGTTATAAAATAAATTAAACTAAGGAACAAATATAATATTGTAAATCACGAAAAAATTAATGTTTCGAATACAATCTTGAAAGGAGGTTAATGCAATTATCCTTAAAAATTTCACACCTAGTAGCCTACAAATATTAAAATGTTATGTTTCTTTTTGGTAATTGGTTTTCTTACAAAATTATCTGTGCTCCTGGTTGAGAGAGAAAAAGAAGGAAAGAGGAAAAGAGAAGAGGGAAGAAATTTAAATTCGAAATTTGAAATTCAAAAGTGGTAATGATTTTTTAAAAACAGATTCGAAATTGTCTTTACCCAAATTTTTATGCCAAATATCCTATGAAATATCAATTTTTTTTTTTGTTTCTTTTTGATAATTTGTTTTCTTATCATATATCTTTACTCGTTGTAACGAAGAGAAGGAAAAAGAAACGAGGGAAAATTTAAATTTGAAGTTTGAAATTCAAAAGCGTTAATAATTATTTTAAAATAGATTTGAAATTATCTTTACCCCTAAGCTTTTAATAATGTAGTTATTATCACACCCCAATTTTCTTAACTATGTTTAACGTGGTCAAATCACTTTTTTTTTTTCTTTTTCAAATCAAGACTTAAGAGATCACTTTAGTTAAATCTTCTCTTCTCCAGTTACTTATTAGTTGGATACTTCGTATTACTGAATGGTATATATGTAACCTATGTGATAGAATGCAACTCACTCACTGCATTGACTCAAATTACGTATATAGATTTCAATAAACTAAAAAAATGTTTTTATACTACTTCTACATTTTTATATGAATATCAATCGTCACCTTCACTAATCATTATAGTTATCATTAGCACAAATTACGATTACTATAACAATCACCAATCACTAGTGATAATCACCACTATCGGTTCACCACCGTATATCAACAATCACCATTTTTGTAAGTATTTTTTTGTTTTACTAATCATAATCATCCATAAAATTATCGATACTATCACTAGCTATCACCATTATCTCCACAATTAACCATTATACTTGTAGTCACTATCACTATGAAGATAATAGCTATTATCCACAACCATTGTTGTCAACCCAACAGTACCACTAACCACCACCACCCCTGTTGGCACTCACAATCACCAATGACCACCACTATCACCGTATAATATTTTAAATATTTTATTAATATAATATTATATTAGTCTTTTTTTAATTTTATATATTTAAAATAAAGATGCATATTTAATACATTTAAATATTGAGAAAATACACGGTCTAATTATTTGATATTTATATTTTAATATTTAAATATGAATTTAAATTCAAACGTCTTAATTTTAATAAAAATAAAGAGCCCTACACTCTCCCTCGAGTATTAACTCTATATCAAATTGAATAGAACGGCAGGTTACAGTTTCATAAAGCAAGTAAAATGTGATTTGAAACGTGATTGACTGATAATGAGTACAAAATTAATTAAACAAATATATACTTGAAGTATATGACAGTATGGTCCTAGTTTATAAGATCACTTATGGGCTCTGAATCACTTTGGGGTCTAGTTCTTGGTTAGAATAATGCAAGTGTTAATAATGCTTAGATTAGTTACGCAGACATTAGTAATGCAGGAATTAGTTATCAAGGTATAAAAAATGCAGAGATTAATAATGCAGGGTTTAATTATACATGTATTACTTATGTGGAAAAGAAAAACTTGAACCAAATATTTCATTAGCGATGTTATGTTTTACATAAATAAAGAGAAAAAATCAACCAAACATTATATAACTTTTACTAAATTCTAGGTGAAGGTTAACTTTCCCCGTTTTTATAACCAAACGAAGTATCAAAATAATGATGGTTTTATTACATAAATAACTCCTCATTGCCCAGCAACCAAACGAGCCTTCTGTTTTGAGGCGATTTTAATAGTATATAGATCATTAAGACCTATTAACTCGAGTGTACTAATAAGTCTCATTAGGTCATTATTTTTGCAACTATAGTCCCTTCTCATGTACTTCTGACTCTTGGCATTGTATCATTAGAGGAAATTGTAGAGAAGACTCTGCTTAGTCTTTCATCTTGAGAGTTTACGCTGTTTGATAATATGTCATTACAGACACTGATGCTTAGGCAACTAGTTGTTGACTCATCAGATAAATCATGAAATATGAACACAAACCAAGGGTATTAGTGTTAGTTTTGACTCAGTATACGCACATTGTCGTCCTAATATTATCTCGAGGTATGATTGCAGGTGATAATAAGGTGATGTGCTATACTTGAAAAAAAAATATTTTTTAAAATAAATTGATTTTAGAAGCTTAACCAGGCTATTAGAAAAACAAGGCCGAGGTATTTCCATGGTGTGCTAGAGACAACGAGCTGTTGACTCACATATTATATGATCGTTTGGTACAGTACGTACTTAAGTAGGCCATACAGATACATTTGGCTATTGATTTTCAACTGACATATGAAGATAAAAGCTGTATGAAAGAGTTCCATTAACTATGGCATTATCATATACGAGATAATGTAATTGCCAAACTGTTATAGTGTAGCATCTTGAACGCATGTACGCGTGTAGTGAAGAGGAGCCATTATATCTTTGACATTGCACAATCCATGACATCAACTAGAAAATCTGCAATCAAAGTTTTAGATATATAAGAGCCCGAGTAAAGCTTGAATTGGGAAAACATGTAGTAGCTAATTTCCTTTGAGAAAGGAAGGAAGAGATTTGGAAGCAATTAAGTACTTCTAAGAGCTAAAAAGTACCTGCATCTTCTTTAGTGAAACAAAGTGGAGGAGTAATTCTGAAGATATTTCCACGGAATCCACCCTTGCCAACTAGTACTCCCATATCTTTAAACCGAATAGATAAACTAAGTTAATACGTAAGGTTTAATTTAACGACAGGACAAAAGGATGACGATTTAAAAGAAACTTGCCTTTCATCTTGTCCATGATATGCAGAGTTTCAACTTTTGCAGGAGTTTTCAGTTTGCGGTCAGTGACTAGTTCGACGCCTAGAAGCAGTCCTCTTCCCCTCACATCACCAACAACTGCATAAACATTATTGCAGAAGCCATAGTCAATTGAAAATGACAATGATAGAGATGCAGTGGTTCGTTTATAAAAATGATTTGATCATCCTCCTCTAGAGGTAATAATCATAAGGGTGAAAGGAGAAAAAAATCTCACTTTCATGCTTATTTTTTAAATCCATAAGGCGCTCTTTCAAGTAGGAACCAACAACACGGGCATTTTCTTGAAGCTTCTCTTTTTCAATCACATTAAGGACAGCAAGTCCTGCAGCAGTACACACGGGATTTCCACCAAATGTGTTGAAGTAATTATGATGACTAGGAGTCAAGACCCGTGCAATCTCGGGAGTTGTTACCACAGCCCCAAGGGGTATTCCATTTCCAATGCCCTGGAAATGACGAAGTAAAAGAAGCTTAATTTTTGGCCAAATTATAAAGAGAAGGACGTCTTCTTTTGTAATCGAGTATGGAAAATAGCAGACTGTCATTGTTGAAGAGACTGACTTTTGCCATTGTCACTATGTCAGGAACCACTCCTTGGTTCTCAAATCCCCAGAAGTTGCTTCCGGTTCGAGCAAATCCAGCTTGAACCTCATCTGCAATGCAAAGGCCTCCAGCTTTTCGTATAGTGCTGTATGCAGCAGGCAAGTAACCTGGAGCCAATTCAACTATCCCACCAACACCCTACACTTAAAAGGAACATTTAGAGGATGATACACGCGATGTTGTACGGAACATCATTGAGGGATGACTACCTGTATAGCTTCAGACATAAAAGCAGCAACCCTCCCAGATGTTGCGGATTGGATAAGATCTTCAACGTCCTCTGCATACTTCTCCCCATCAGAACCGAAAACACCTCTGTATGGATCAGGATTTATGGCATGATGAACTCCACTCTGATCAGCAAAGTAAATAGTAAGTGAACATGAGACAGAGTAATAAACATAACAAGGAGTTATTATGGCACCATCATATGCTTCCCAATAAACACTATTGCAGGTTCCCTATTACTCCAATTGTTACAGATAATCAAATGTCTTTAGAATGGATAGAAACATTAAACTTGTTATATAGAGGCAATTTTCATCCGCTGCCCACTATTATTCCACTGAATATCAGACCTAACAAAGGAGAATATCCAACATAATGATGATAAGATACCAAGTAATATAACAGAATGATCAATTAACTCCTATACGGTAACTTCACAAATAGTCATCTGATAAATACTTGGACGGCTGCCTACATAGACAGGGCATGTGATTTTTTCGCATTAAAATGGTCAAGAAAATTCATTCTGCATAAGACATCTTGATAGTTATTCATAATGCAAACACATAGGAATAGCAATTCACAGAATAGGATGTTGTTATACCTGTACTATGTTGAACTTCCATATGCTTTGCCCGGTGGTGCTCATAGTGACACCTGCATTTCCATGGTAAGCATTCCTTAAAGAGATGATATCATGACAATTGGTGTATTGTCTTGCCATCATGATTGCTAATTCATTTGCCTCAGTCCCAGAATTAGTAAAGAACACAACCTGGGAAAGCAATAATATGTCACGATAAGATTGTAGACATGGATATTAAGTATAAACAGTGAAATTGCAAGTACTTTTACACTATAAGTGTATCCGTTATAGCATATAACCTTGCCTAATTTTCTAGGCTATTGATCTCTCTTCTTATGGACGGTTACAAGTATTGTGCATATAAGTTAAAATAACTTGTAAGCCAAAGAGTAAAGGAATACCTTGAGATCACCAGGTAATTTAGAAGCAAGTGCCTCAGCAAAATCAGTAATCGCGTGATTAAGGTATAAGATAGTTGAGTGCTGTAAGCGTTTGGTTTGGTTTACGATAGCCTCTACCACATCAGGGTGGCAGTGCCCACAAGATACAGTTGCAATTCCTCCAAATGCATCAAGATATCTACGTCCATTGCTGTCAAATAAGTATTGCATCTTTCCATGTACCAAATTCAGCTGCACATAATAACCACAATCACCCCAAATTAAAGCACCTTGTCAATCTCAATATACAGTAAATAATACCAAAAAGAAATTAAAGAACACTGAATAGGGAATTCTCGGACCAGTACTAACTGTAGTTAACTGGCGTGTACAATATATAGTAACACTGAATCTGAACATTAAAATGAATATAAAACAGACCTCAAAGTAGTTTGCTGGATTCAACTTTAAGCCTAACAAGATTTAACTAAGGCTTTCTTGCATAGACACTTTAGCATCGGCGAACTTGTAGTACTTTTCATTTTTATTTTGTTTAATATTTCCCTGACTCCAACTTGCTTGGGATTAGCAAACACATCCATGAATTCAAACTTATATTTAGATATATACAACAGCAACAACTAACAACTAACACACCAAGTGTAATCCCAAGCGAGGCGGAGTGAGGGCCAAGGGGGTGAACCCACTTTGGCAAAAAATTACACGCTATATACAAGGTGAAAATTATTTTTTATGTATGTATAGTAGACGTTGAATCCCCTTCACTTCTTTTTTTGTCTACTCTTTTATATTTTTGAACCCCCTATTTAAAAAGTATAATGGGGTTACCCCTGGCAGTTTGTAAGGATCAAAAAAGTATAAAACAGGATTGAAAGGAAAATAAAAACAGCAAAATAGCTATTTAGATATTTCAAATCACTAATTAGAGGTAAAAAAGAAAGACAAAAATAAGCAAAAAGAAAAATAGAAATTAAAGGAATCTAGTCACGTTAACTGCGCAGGAACACCATGACGAAAACCAGAACTTGGCTAGATAACATTAATTAATCATCCCAACCCAACCCAACCAAAACCATTAAACATTACATCTTTATGCTCAGAACAACAAAATCAACTAGTCTTAATCCCAAATTATTAGTTAGACCCACTTAATTACAGTACAAATTCTCTATCTGTTTCAGATTTTCACTGACAATCAGGTACTCCCTCTGTTCCAAATCCCAGTACTGTTCAGATTTTGAAAGTCAATCAAGAAAATCTTTAACCGCAAATTATTCATATGCCCTTTAAATATTTTTAATTATTACTTAAATTATTTTATAAAAAATTAAAGATTGTATGTCACTAATCATCAGGTAATTAAAGAGAGGCTCACCGGTTTTTGATACAAGTGAAACATAGAAGGGCTAAGAAACTCCTTTCGTTTGTTCAAGATTTCATCGCCAGTGGGTCCATCATATGGTGGTGGAGAGTAGTCGAAGTGAGGCATCTTAGGATTAATGATCATATGATCATCATCCTTTTTAGATGTTGCTAAGCCTAATTGAGAATAACAACAACGTTGTTGTGTTAATAAACCTCGTACATCTCCCACACACTTTGCACTTCTTGTTACAAGCCTCTGCATGTTGGGTGATGAACGGAAGTGGAGAGGAATTTGGATGGTCTAAAAAAGATGACGTGTGGAAACAAATGATATGTTGAAATAGAATGAGACACAAAACGGAATTAGAACGTGCACATATATATAGAGAGAGATAGGGTGACATGTGTTACAAATGACGTGACCCGCCAAGTTAAACAAAAGAGCCAATAGGATGGTGTCATGTGTTACCGGTTAAATTAAAGTCCAATGAAAATGCGCAACTTGTATAAGTGACGTGTTTCGACCAATCAAATATTGTCATGTCAACTTTAATGTGATTGATCGAAAGGAGTTCGTCCTTATCACAACTCATTTATTTTATAACTATAAATAGCCATACAGTGGTCCTCATAATTCACAGGAGTTTAAGTAAGAAATCAGAGGGACCTTGTGGATCAAACGCTACAAGTTTTTTACAAGCTGCAAGTATTCATGTGTAAATTTCAAAATTTAAACTGAAAGTGTAATAGAAACAATTTATCGTATTTTCAAGTGCTGATTGGAACAAACTGTAATTCGAGTGTCTAAATAAAATTTGCTGACAAGTTTGAGGGTTGTCTATGTATTAAGCCAACATTAATTGATAATCTTAAAAAAGAAAAAAAAAATCTCCTATAAGAGTTTAAAATATGTTAATATTATAGAAAATTATTTACGTATATAACTAAGATCCTGTTACTCGATGCATTATTGGAAAGAATTTAAATTATATACAGAGAGTATAAACCAATATAAATTTTTAATCCATTCTAAATTGGCTATAATATAGCTGGAAAATAATTTAATTCGGCAGCTAGTTTGGTACTTTAATTACCTTAAAACCAAATCAAACTTTCGATTGTTAATGCATGTACATTAACATCACTTACTAACAATGCATAAACTTTGGTTCGGTAGGTAGCTATTTTTTTTTTTTTTTGGTTGATAGCTAGCATTATTGGGAATAATATCCGATGTACATTCAGAGTCTTGTCAGATTTTGGTTACGTTCCGTTTACGTAATGCGAAATAATGGTTACTTGTATTCTTGGAAATAATCATGTGTATCAGATTTGTATCCATTAGGGTATTTTATTAACCTTTTAAAAGGTGCTGTATTAGATTATACTACTTTTAGAAATTAAACATTCCATTAGTGCGAAATGAAGGAAACAAAACTATGTTTAGCGGAATACTTACAAGTGCCTTCTAGTTCTGTGTATAATAATTTGAAATCTTTGTTAGAAACATTTAAGTTATTAAGCTCCATAATTATTTCACACTTCAAGTTATTAGATCATTATACTTCTTTTAACACAAACATTGCTAACATTGTCTTTAAGAAGCAAAAACGGACGCAAGTGATATAAAACAAGAATAATATAGCACATGATGAGTATAATATCACTCGAAAAGCTTATAACTCTAAATGTCACGTAATTTTACCCTTTTTAAGTAGAACTTCACGTCCTGCGTTTAAAAATTTAAAAACTTTGTTCGAAACACTTATTAAGTTATTAAGTTATTAAGTTCCATAAATGTATCCCACTTAAGTTATCAGGTTATTATTCTTAGGTCTCAAAGTCTGCTAATATTGGCTCTTAGAAGTTAAAATGGACTTAATTCGATGTGACATATAACAAACTAATATAGCACATGACAAGCACATAATCACTCGAAAAGCTTAGAACTCCAAACTCACACAACTTTACCTATTCATTCGACCCAAATTTCATAAAACTTTAAGAAACTCAATTAACAAGACGTTGCTTAAATTTGAAAACAATGCAGATTAGAGGGAAACTGGTGGTGTCTTTGCTAGAAAAATTATGTTCTTTTTTGAAAAAAGAAAACCGTTGTTTTTCAATAAACTATCTTCTTTCTAGCTCTTTAATCCAGTATCGAAGTGTTTTTTTTTACCTAATAGATTCTTCACCTTTCTCCGATGTGGAACAACACCCTCCATTTTTCATTCACAACTCAACCCAAAGTTCATGAGTTCGAGTCTCATCCACACCAAAATTCCAACACTTTTTCTCATTTAGTAAACCTCACGCAGTGCAAATTGAAATTAATTCGAGCCCCAAAGCGAGTCCGAATATCGGGTAGAAAACCAGAAAAAATACTTAAAAAGTTACCGCTTGCATATGTACCGTCCGCATATGTACCGTCGCATAACTTGGACATTTGTTACTTTTGATTACTGCTTTAATGTCTGAGAATTTATGCTTTTCCATAGTGCAGGTCCATTTGAGGTTTAATTAAATGAGTTGGAATCCCAAATTTCCAATTGGGATGAGTAAATTATTGAACGCATAGGAGGAAAGGACGGACATGGGGGATATAAAGAACAAATGGAAGGTAGCCTTGTAAGTATGCAATCAGGCAGTGATGATCGTGATAGAATAGCACATGCATTTATATCGTTTAATACTTATCTTTATTTGATTATTCACATTCCCCAACATCATTTCTATCCTCGATACGTCAATTGTCATTGTGTCTCCTGGCTAGAAGTTCCATAACAAAATTACGCATTCGATGTCTAAAATTTAAAACAATATACTCTACTACATAGATAAGCTACTTTAATTTGATACTCTTTCTGTACAGTACAAGAAAATATATAATTTGCGGAGGTTAAAAGTTGCAATTCACGGAGGTTTTAGCCTCCACTAGTTACTCTAAGAGACTAAAACCTCCGCGAATTGCAACTTTCAACCTCAATAAGTTACCCATTTTTTTGTAGTGACATAGATATTGGAAAGAGCGAAGTGTATAAAAAATATTAATATGCCAGTCAGAGGCGGATCTAGGATTTGAAGGTGTTTGGATGCCTAAATTTTTTTCAATGTACATCTTGTTAGGAACGTGTTGGGTCGGGTACATCTCTTTTTAGTTTATTCGGGTCAACTTAATAGGCCTTTTTTATTTGCAAATATAAAAATTACATCTCAAAAATCAAGAAACGAACATAATTAACACATTAAATAAGGAATCACACCCAATAACAACAAGGTAAAATCAACATTTTCACCAACGAACCTGCATCATTTATTTATATTAAAAAATAAACTTGCACAAGTAAAATAACATCTTCAATAAGGGAATTACATCAATCAAAATAAGAAAAATAATAGAAAAACTCTTCAATTGGTAATTACATCCCATAAGTAAATATAGAATTAGATAAATTACAAGTTCTCGAAAATAAATCATAAATTTCATGTTTTTTCTAAGCAATAATTTTGAAATTTCCATACAATTTAAGTAGTAAAATGATTTAAATTGAATTTAACAATTATAGAATAACACAATTTTTTATAATACACTCCTTTTGTCCATTTTTATTTGTCCACTATACTAAAAATATATGTCCACTTTTACTTGTAAGTTGTATAGTTTGAAAAACCAAAACATAATTTATCATTTTATACCTGTTTTAACCTTATTATTAAGTACTCCAATTCATTTCTCATTTTATTTATTGCTTATTAAGACTGTCTCAAGTCAAATATAAACAAACAAATATGGACGGAGGGAGTAATAAATAAAAGAAATTATAAAAAATAAAAATAAATTGAATTTTGATCTCAATCCAAATTTCCCATTGAGACCCAGGTTGTTCGATTTAAATACTCATAGTTTTGAGATTAAGAAAAACACTTAATTTAAGGGATTTTGAAATTTCTATTTGTGTGTTCTCGCTAGAGATCACAAATAAAATAATAGAATGGAGGAAAGACAATATAAATAATAAAAGGATAAATAGAAAATTGGGAGAGCCGAAAAGGGAATTACTGGTACAAAGGAACTAAAAAGCACAAAGAAAAACGGGAGTCGAAAATATTCAAGATAGATTCAAACTTGTGTCTAACAGCCATGATACTTTTATCTAATTTGCTACTGGAGGTGGCAGGATCAAATATTTAACCTAATTTAAGCAAATTACAATATAGCTATATACAAAATTTATCAATCTAGGGGGTGCCATGCCACCCCACCCTAAAAGGTGGATCTGCCCCTGATGCTAGTAGTAGAGGAATTAGAATTTTGAATTTATAAGTTTTAATTTCTTGAAAATACATGTTATTGGGGGGTTGATAAATTATTTCAGTAAAAACTAGTGAGTTTTGCTGAACTTGTACCTTTAAGCTCTAGCTACATTCCTGCCAACAGATCTGTAGTTATCCATGAGGTATACTTACTTGTACTCATTATTTGCATAGTCATAATAATTTATCACGAGTAACGGAAAATTGAGAGGAAAATACACTTAATTCATCAGCGATGACATGATAAATTTTTTGTGAAAATACTTATTATATACTTATTAATTTGGTGTAAACATCGCACTCTTTATGATTTTACCTCCGTTAAAATTCAATAAAGTTTTCTTGTAATTCCACTCTTCTCCAAGAAATAGTACGGACTAAACAATAAGATTTGTTTCTTCAAAAAGGCAAAAGCATATGCTAAAGATGCAAAACAATTATTGTAATTGTTACAGTCTTCCATGCATCTGCCCATCTCTCTGAACCACCTTCAAAGATGAAACATCATCTAGCCATTTTTCCCGCAAAGAAAGCAGGTAGCCTCATTATCACTATCAAATATATTTATATACTCACCAATCGGAATTTACATATGTAGTAGTAGTGTTCGATTACAATGGCAATAATGCTAGAGATATCGACACATTAGTCATTTGTGTGAATATTTAATATTGGGTTCTGCTAAATATATATAATTATAGTTAAGAGACCAATCAATCACGTCACAAGGCTGAATCATATATAGGAAACAACGTATCAACACCACTAATAATTAAGATGACGTTCTTATCATCTTATGTGGTCATGTCTACTTGTAATGTTTCCACCCAAACCTCTTGTGATGGATGATAAGATTTTTGCAACTTTAATTTGAAGTCTTGAGTTCGAGTTTTATAAATGATTTTTTTTTTTTTTTGCTAGGAAGCAATTCATCCTTCATAAGCTTTACTTGAAGATAGATTCAAGATTTGAAGTTTATGAGTTCGTAGAACGATTTAAAGTTAATATACAATAATAATCAAATTCACAATCACATATTTTATAGATGTTTGAAAGATTTCTTAATAAGAATACAAGGTTTATGCAAAAGCTATTGGGTCCCGTAAAGCCATAAATTATGTTCGCAGAGGCTAATCCTGGATTTCAACTTTATGGTTTCTGAATTAGAATGACGAATTCAAGTTACTGAATTCTAAATTTAATTAATGTTTACCCATTTAATAAATTTCTTAACAAATACATTGTTTGAATAAAAGATTAAAAAAAAAAAAAACTTTCATATAAATATCAATCACCGAATAAAAAACAAAAAAAAAAAAGTTACACATTATAGAATCATCCGCCAACATGGATTTCCAATAACATCATAAGGTATTTTAAAACTTTGGTTAACCAATGTATGAAGCACCATGTTCTATTGTTGTCCGTTTAACCAAAAGCTTCCAAATTAGTGCTGACTAATTCCACCAACTTTAAGTCACACACACTTAAATCTTATTTAGACTGAAAAGGCTGAGTTAATAGTAAGTTTCTCAATCATAGCTGCCCATCGAGTTTGTTTAAAAATGAAAATGCGTACTCTCGTTTTTTTGTTTAAAGGGGTGTTCTCAATTACTATTCAAAAGGCAAATGTTTAAATTTACCCTTCAAGTATGGTTTACAGTTTAAATTTGTCCTCCATCAAAGTTTGGGATCAAATTTGCCCTCCCCATTAGGATACTTGGTATATTTGCCCTTTTATGAATGGAAGTGTGACTTGGATTCCACAACACAAAAAAATCAGCCACGTAGGCTCTACGTAGACTCCCAAACCCAATTATTTTAACTCATGACCCGTGACCCGTTTACCCATCATATAAAGTAATACAACCCTAGTCCCTTTTATTTTAGAAAAGAGAGGGAACGAAAGAGTATATGTATAAACATAAGCTTACCTATCTAAATGTGTTGAATAAAATAGATAGGAGAACAAGCAGAGAAATAACAGAAATTGGTATAAACATAAGCATAATCAATATTTTAAAATAAATTGCCCTGATGAAAGTTGTAAACACATTTGACATTTTTTGTGGGTGAGAAGGGCACTTAGGTATTCTTTTCGCTATCTTTCGCTGAGCTAGGTTCTCATAATTGATAGCAAACATGAAATTTTCAGGACGGAAATGGAAGTGTGACAGTGAGTTAGAAAATCGTGAGAGAAAAAGTCTCAGGGTGACGGAAAATTACGGACCGTGTCTATCTCTAAGAAATGCTAATTATGTAAACTCACACTTCATTATATGCTCTTTCGATTCGGCTAGGGGAAACATTCTAAGCACATTAGGCATACTTCTAGATCATCTTTTCCCCTTTTGATGGGAATTTCGCCCGAGGCATACTTCCTCATCCTCTTTTCCCCTTTTATGTATTTTTTATTAGCAAGTTTAACCTCTGTTACAAGTTGGGGCTATTTATACCCTGCCTTTGTCAAAGTTAACAAAATTACCCCTTGATTGGATGAAGTCCCACAAATCAACCTCAATTTTCCAATTTCACTTAAAATTATCCGATTTCTCTCTTTTTTTTTTCCTTTTTTTTTTAATCCGACCCGATCCACCTAATTAAAATGGAGAAACATTCACCTCATTTGTTTCAACTGATGAGCATTCATCATTTCCTTCTTAATTCATTTTTTCACAAAGATATTCAAGTCCAAATTTTTACAACAAACCTTCCACATTCCCACTCTTGAGGTAACAAAAATATATCTTTTGTTATATGTTGATATTCTAGGCAAGATTAGTTATTGAACTTCCCCTCTTCATCTTTTGTTCATTTTCATACTTTTCTTAGAAGTGTTTTTGGTTCTTAGAGTGGATTGTCCAAGTTTCAGCTTACTCAAGATTCACCAAGCAACACGACAATGATTTCATCACTACCGAATTCCTACATAGCTTTTGATGTTGTCCAAGTAACTGGCGATTATATGGAAGAATATGATATTCACAGCCTTTGAATCTGTGGTATCGAAAGAAAAACATCTTAGCATCGTTTAATTCAACGTTCGTGATCAATATCAAACCTGAGAGTGTCCATGAGGTGAAAGATTGGCTTTCATGTTGACTAAAGAAAGTGGTCCTAACTCTAAACGTGAGGGTTATTTCATTAGGTGGGTCAGGTTAAAAGGAAAAATCGGGTAATTTTAAGTGGCGAATTGAGGTTGATTTGGGGGATTTCATCCAATAGAGGAGTAATTTTTTTAACTTTGGTAACAGCAGGGGTATATAGCCCAACTTATAACATATGACAAACTTAGCTAATAAAAGAAAGTAGAGTGTATTTTTCACCCAACTACTATCAATTACTCATTATCTTCACGCATATCAGCGCATAGATACTCCTTCCACCCTCCCCTCCCCTCCCCCGACCACAAAAAAAAAAAAATAACACTAATTTTAAGCCATCATTTTAAATGCAACCGTAACAATGCCGTAAAGAGGAACAATGAGAGCAAGAAGATCATCTTTGAATTGAAGCAGGATCAAAGCTTCCAGTAATTGATGCCCAAGTCACAAAAAAATCACACCACCCTCATTTGTTTAATTTGTTATTGAATGACCACAAAAAGAATACCACAAAATCATCGTTCCAACTAAGTGAAACCCATTAATTTCGAAATGTTCGATCCTCCACAAATGTGATTTGTTATCGAGTTTTAGTGGAACCATTTTAAGGAGCTTTAATATTAATTTCGGGGGTGTTTGGAGACGATTTGAGGCAAGTTTGGCTTGATTTTCAGACTGAAAATGAAGATTGAAGACTACTCTACCTTCCTTGTACATACATATATATCCCCTCTGTATCAGTATAATTAACTCCCTTGTATATCCGAGTATTTCTTTCATGTATGTCAATGTATCTCTTGTATATCATGTATATTGGTATACATCCATAAAAACATTTGTGATATACGCTGATATACATAATATACATATCTGATGTATATAGTCGCATTGAGTTTAACAAGTCGAATTCAGCTATGTTTTTTTGACTCCAAACTAGTCTGTATCACCCCAAATCTTTTCTCGAATTCTTTATATAGCATTATCTAGACACCCACTAAAAAAATTAAAAAGTTGAGATACGAGTTCGGTTGCGACTTCAAAATTGGAGTTTTAATGAGATTTTGTCACCAATGAACTGAGAAGGTTTTTATGGTGATAGTGGTTAAATTTGATGGTTTTCAGAGGTGAACTCCAAATGAGATGATGGTAAAAATGGGAGTTAATTCCTCAAATGGTCATTGAACTTATAGAAAAGTTCTACTAAAATAACTTTTGAATTTTTTTAGACAATAAGGTCATCAAACTATGTCTTTGTTTCCAATAAAGTAAATTAACCCATTATTAGACATAAAACCCCTTAACCCATATATAAATTATAAAACCCATTAACGAGATTGGTTTATTGGTAGAATATTTGGATTCCACTTTGGAAAGGAAAAGGGCAGTTCCAAACGAAGGACCTAGTCTCAAGGGGCAAGCTTCCCGGTGTCCAAGTGTCAAGTCCCGAGGGCTTGCGTCCGCCGAAAGCTTCCTTTTTTCTTTTGACTCTTTCCTTGCAATGAACCGAAAGGTGAGAGGCAGGGCTCGGTCTCAAGGTTGCTCAAGAAAAAAATCGTGTTGGATAACGACGTCGCAAAAATGAAAACACTTTTACAATTAGTTGTATATATGCTTTCTAAATATAAAATGTTTACATTAATTGTAATCCACTTATTTATAAAACTTAAATAAAATCAAAATATTACAAGTTCACCTCCAAGAAAATAAAAATACTAAATCCACTTATTTATAAAACTTAAATAAAATCAAAATATTTCAAGTTCACCTCCAAGAAAACAAAAATACTGAATATTTTTAATTGTAATCCACTTATTTATAAAACTTAAATAAAATCAAAATATTACAAGTTCACCTCCAAGAAAATAAAAATACTAAATATTTTCTTTTATTATTGAAAATTTTATATATCACGGAGAATAATTTACAATCAGTTAAAAAACCTATAGTTAAGCTCTGTGCTCAGTTCTATTACCATTCAACTGTATCCTCTTATTGTCCACTGGGATATGATTTTGTAATATTCTGAAATTTTTATTAGAATTAAGATTTCACATTTTGAAAGTAAAATAGAAATATTCAAATGGGTTTTATAATTTAAAAATGAGTTAAGGGTTTTTTATATCAAAAATAGATGGTTTTACTTTTTTGGAAACATGGACATAGTTTGATGACCTTATTGTCCAAAAAAATTCGAAAGTTACTTTAGGGGGACTTTCCTACAAGTTCAATGACCATTTGTGGAATTGACTCTAAAAATGAAGTTTCTCCAATATTTTCGTCCATTTAGGAGTAAATCGAGATTGTTTATTTACTATAAAAAATTTTGGGCTTCAATTGCTAAGCCTAATCTTTGGCTAAAAGCTTGCCAATAGTTATAAACAGTAGTATACGCCAATTGCACAAGTTTTAATTTCTTTGTTTAATTTGTTTAGTTACTTAATAATTTCTTTTATTATGACTATTTATGACATATGAAATAAGATGATTTTTTATATATAAATATTTTGATAAGATTTTTCGTGAGTCAATTTGAGCTATATATTAGCTGAATTTTTGGATGAATTAAATTGGACATATCAAAGTGATATTTAGACTGCCTTCTAAGGAAACCAGATTGTACTTTTGTGAATTGTTAAGTATTTAAATACTAATGCCTAGTACAACGTCCATTCTATCCACAAATTTGGAAGAAAAAAGAACCTCACTTTGTTGCGGAGATAATTTTGTACTAATCAGTTCAATTTAAATAATATAACAATCATAATGACACCAGAAAATTGTTTTCTGCCTCACGAAGGCACAAGTTGTGCCGTGTGCTCAACATACGAGTACATACAAAATACAAATTAAAGCCGTCTCTATTTAGAGATTGAATATGAACTGATTAGCAAAGATCAGACCTAACATAATTTAAATATTATGTATATATCTACAGAACTTGAAGGCTTATATACAACTACCTAAGTTGTTGAATAAAACTAGCTTGGTCTCATCTCTCTATGACGGTCTCTATCACCCCCTCTCAAACTGGAGTGAAGCAACTCGACAACTTCAAGCTTATTGCTTTTGAAATTGTAGATTTTTTTTTTTTATAGAATTAGAGATGAATTTGGTAACCATGACACCTTGCACAATCTTCTCATGATACAGGTGGATGTAGTGCATAAATTACGGGTTCATTAAAATTTAATAATTTAGCTTAGACATTGTATATGTATTTGAAAAATTCACTAAACAAGTACAAATAATAGATTTCGAACTCAGCAAATCGAATGCGTTTGGAGTAGAATATTAAACTGGAGCAGGGAAAGTGTATAAATACCCTCTTTTGGTCACGCCATTTAAGTAATACCTGTCTTTTTTTTTTTTTTGCGCGAGTACCCATTTTACACATGAAGCTTGGCAACTTCAGGCATTCACGTTTGAAAGTGTGGCGTTGTGAAGGCCAAACATCAGAAGTTTTCACCTGATGTTTGGTATGGCTTCCCAAGGAAATTCAGACATTTTTGACTGAGGTGCATATAAAAATTGATTCAAATTTCAGTCATATATGTCTGAATTTTTTTTATGTATGCCTGACCTTCAGTCGTACATGACTAAAGTACATATAAAAATAAGGCTAAAATTTCAGTCATGTGTGTGAATCTTTTTTCTCAAAAATATTTTTTTCAAGTATGTATGCATCGTATATAATTGACATACATGTAAAAGGGAGCTGAAATTTCAGACATGTGCGCCTGAACAAAAAGTTATAATATGTTTTTCGAATTTCAACAATCCAACACACGATTAACATCCAAATCTACTCTAAATAAACTCAAATTTGAAACAGAAGTTCCTGGATCCGTATATCATAAAGAACAAACCCCAATCATAAATTTGTCAAAAATACAACAAATCTAACAAACTCATTTAACACATTTTTTTCCCCAAGTTTGCTTGCACTCCGGTCATGCATATATGCATGAACTACATGTAAAAATGGGCTAGAATTTCAGACATGTACGCCTCAGCAAGAAGAGCGAAAAGAAACAGTTAGTACACGTGAAAAAAAAAGGGTATTACTTAAATAGCTCGCCCAAAATAGGTACCCCAAGAAATTTTTACAATTCGAACTCATAATATTCAAATTCTGCATTCGCCTCTGTCATCCTATGCTAACAGAGTTAAGTGTTGCCTAAAATATCGTCCATTTTATCTACAATATTTGGAAAATAAACTCTTTTTTCTGGTACAAAGTCATAGTCTATATAATTTGAATTAGTATGATTTAAAGTATCCATTAATAATAGTCTAAAAGATATAGACCGTCAATCAATTGATGTTTTTTGCGGAGATAATGTAATATTTTCTCTGCCTCAATTTATATGGCATTGTTCAGATTTTGAGATTCAATTTTTTTCAATACTTCAAACTTAGAATCTTTTAAGCTTTTTTTGCATAGAATTTATATATTCAAAAATTACATAAGAAACACTATAAGTCATAATAATTAACAATTCAAGATGTTTACAAAGTATATGAAAAAACCGCGATAAAAAAACTTATTTGACTCTTGAAGTTTGAATGATGCCACATGAATTCGGACAGAAGGAACACAATTATTTAATTTGTCAGTTCAATTCATTATCTGAAGCTCTAAAAAGCAGTGTATGTCAATCCATGCAGAACCAATGAACCATGATAGTATAAAATCCTCAATAGACACAAAGTGTATTATATTTAAACGTAGTTGTTGATCTACTGATCACGCTGCTTCTTCATCATACTTTGTCAAAAGATTTTTCGATGACACACGGTATGCCAAGGGACCATACATAGGATATATATAAACTTGAAATTAACTTATATAAGTAATGATTAATGAATGAGCCAATAAAATAGAGCTGTGGCAAGTATTCAACTCTATTACTTAAAGAACTAATTAAGACCTTCAACATCAGTCCTAACCAATCGCTACCCCTCGCAATTATTTTATTTGCATGTTTTTATCGTTGACATTTAGTATAAACCCAAAAGGGAGTTTTTTCCCGGTATAGTCCACACTTAAGGGTGTGTTTGGTATGGAATAGTTTTCAATTTTTCTATGTTTAGTTAGTTTAAGTTTTAGCTTATTTTCTCTAGGAAGATAATTTTTTCTTTTCTTTTTGAAAAGGGAGATAATTTTTTCTTTTCTTTTTGAAAAGGCGTCTTCTCAATTATTACTCAAATCAAAATCGAGTACATCAAAAATAAAAGATGGTGGGACAGACCTCCATTCTATCGAACCAGACATAAAAACAGTCGCCCTAGTTAAAGCATGAGCAGCTTGATTAGCTGATTTTCTAAGTAGAGAAACAGACACTAATTGAAAACCTTTCATTGATAAATTTCCCTAGTAAAATTCGAAAAAACAAGTTTCATAATTTAGATTCTGCACTGATTGCCACCTCTTACCATCCAACAGACCACCGCCCACCACCCCACCCATTTTACCCTTTAGGTAGTATTTGCCTAAATTAAATGGTTTTGGGACAATATTTTTTGTTTACTTACTAAACACTAGAAAATAAGTAAAAAATTATTATTTTCAAGAAAAATATTTTCCGTGGATATCATTTCCTTCGTACCCAATACCCTCCACGTTATTCTTTTTTTATTTATTTTGTTCTTGATATGTACGTTTACAAATTACTTTTTTCGGTCAATTTGGAGTTGTTAGTCGCCACAAAATATAATATTATCCACGATTACTCTCCCCAGTCCCCATATGTAATATCCATCGAATGAAACCATTACTGTCATGAAGTAAACCTTTTGGTCATATCCTTGGAGAAAATTGTTATATCATTCTTCAATTTTTAAATCTTAGTCGCCGGGTCTATCTTAATCATTAGTCCCATCATTACAGTATCGACACGACAAGTAATAAAGCACTTAAAATAAAAGTCAGTTAGGGGGTAAATTTAGTTTTTTCTTCTAAAACAATCCCAATTACTTTAAAACCCCTTTTTCCGCTCATGTAAAAAAGAGAATCCCAATAAGTGCCCTGTTATATAGAGTGGGAGATATTACTACCATACCAAAGTCTCAACTAATAGTAGGGATCTAGTAGCTCAGTTGGTTGGCTACCTGAACTTTCATTTATTGTAATTCTCTCCTCCATTTTCCCTTCCCAATCCCCTATGTAACCAAAACAAAAAACACAGTTTTTTATTTTTTTTATTTTAAAAGTCTCAACTAATAAACACACCCACACCTACACGTACCCATATAAGTCAATACGAAACTTAAATACTAGTTAGGTTACATTATTAATTATCATAAGACGAGCGACCCAATAAGCCTGTTTGGAAATATGCCTTTTAATTGAATTTAATTTGTGTGTAGTTGAGTATGATCACATAATTTTGGACTGTTTATCTGGTCAAAAAATTACTTGGCCAGCATGAAATTAGATATTCAAGTAAGGTGAGGATCTCTGTGATTACGTGCATGGAAATTCTTCAAATGTTCTATCTCTTCCATTTCAAATATGTGACAAACACTAATTAAAAATTAATTCGTGTTTTACTAGCCTTTTTCCCTATTTTATTAGTACAAATATTTATTATAAAAAGTACTTTGTAAACTCATACATATTCTTTTATTATTTTTAAAAAGGAAAAAGTCATGAATTTTATTATATTCATATAAGTGGGAAGATACCAATCACTCTTACGATATGAGTTATAAATTTATAATTATCAAATATATATTTTGTATAAAACATGATCTTAAGTACTTAGTAATATATAAAATTTTGATCTTATCAGCGCATATATTTGTCATGCATTAAATTTTATTTGTTTGTCCATCTAAAAGTAATTTATTTGTCCATCTATTACTAACTTTATATAAAAATAAATAAAAAATCTAACTATATAGACTCTAGTAACACCTGCACGACCAAACATGACAAATCAAATACTAACATTTAATTACGTTATGACAAACAAACAAGGCTATGTCATTTTTTTGGTTTCTATATATTTTATTTATCAACGTAAAATATATTACAAAGTTACCACAAAAAAGGCTATGTAATTAATACCATAGTAATTATACCAAATTCATTTTGAAGGTGTCGATCTAAACAGGCTCTAAAAGGTTGCAATATTTTGTGAACCATAAGTCTTAAAATATCGGGCAAGCGGATTGATTCTTTCCAGTGTATTACTAAAAAAACACTGTCTTGTTAGAGATTGTCAATGTCTTGCTTATTCTTTGAGAGTTGCTAAACCTAGAAATATTGTCGTGTTGCCATAGTCAACATTTCTCCTACCTATAAATACAGCCACATTTTACACTCTTCGTCACACACAAGCATAAGCAGCACACGTAAAAGTGTAGTACCTTCATAAAATATTGCACTAGAAATGGCTTCGAATCGCTTCTTTTTTCTTCATGTTTTAGTTATGTTTTCTCTAGCAAGCATGGCACTTTCGAATTCTCTTTCACCTTATTTCTACAATCATGTTTGTCCCGAAGCTTTGCCGACCATAAAACGAGTCGTTGAGGATGCAGTGAAGAAAGAGAGGCGAATGGGCGCCTCTTTGCTACGATTACATTTTCATGATTGTTTCGTCAATGTGAGATTCTTTTCCTTATTTCATACTTAACATTTTTCAATTCATGCAATTACTCCTACATCAAAAAAGGCTCTAAATTAGACTAGTACTATGTACGTGCTTATGTTCTATTTATTTCTTGAGATGTTATACTAATGTATTTCTTGTAAACAGGGTTGCGACGCTTCAATTCTTCTAGACAAAACCGCGACTATTGACAGCGAAAAGACTGCTGTACCTAATAACAATTCTATTAGAGGATTTGACGTGATTGACAAAATCAAGTCGGAGGTTGATAAATGTTGTGGACGTCCAATTGTGTCTTGTGCAGACATTGTGGCAGTTGCAGCTCGTGACTCTGTAGTTGCGGTGCGTAATTTATCAACTCTAAGTTCATTTTGTTGTTGTCAATTGTTTTTCTTTACTAGTATAGGACATTTTCCACGGTTAAAATTTAGAGTAATTTAAATACTATACCAATTCAAAATTTTAATAATTGTGAACAAGCATATTTATGCTAGAAAAATGCTTGTATGCTAGCTGCAATAGCTACTATAACGAACCCTTAAAAATTAAATTAGTAATAGAGTAGTCGATTAATGGTTTTTCATGAACAGTTAGGTGGACCAACATGGGAAGTGCCACTGGGAAGAAGGGACTCCACTACAGCAAGTAGAACCACAGCCAACAATGATATTCCAACTCCATTCATGGACTTACCTGCACTTATTAACAACTTTAAGAAGCAAGGTTTGGATGAGAAAGATCTCGTTGCGCTCTCTGGGGGCCACACCCTAGGGTTTGCTCAGTGTTTCACCTTCAGGAATCGCATCTACAACGAGACTAACATTGACTCCACCTTTGCAAGACAGCGCCAAGCTACTTGTCCACGTAATGGAGGAAATTCCAACCTTGCTCCACTTGATCCAACTCCAGCTCTTTTCGACTCGAAATATTTTAGTAACTTGGTGTCAAAGAAAGGACTTCTGCACTCTGATCAAGCACTATTTAATGGTGGTAAGACTGATAATCTTGTTAAGACATATAGCACCAACCTCGGGACTTTCTCTAAAGATTTTGCTCAGTCTATGATTAAGATGGGAAATATCAAGCCATTGACGGGAATCAAGGTCAAATTCGCGTAAGCTGCAGGAAGTTGAACTAAGAGGAACTAAGAGGTGGTAATTAATGATGTTGATGAATAAAGTGTTTCAAGAATTTGATTATTTTTTAGTGTAATTGTGATCTTTTACTCATTTGAAGAGTCTCTCTTCCATAAAATAAGTTAATTGTGAACGGAGAGACTTGGTAGAGTTGTGCGGTAATTTTTTAATTAGCGAGAGATTTGATCTTGTTGTTTTAATTGCTGAGTTAATCCAAGATGCTTTTCAGTGAACGAGTTCCTTTTCCCTTGATGTACTATTGATTTTATCTTTAAAGTTGTCTTGCTGATTTATTTAGTTTTAATTGCATTATATAAGTTTTCCCAAGACAGTTAAAGGGGAGATCAACATGGATAGAATGCAAATGCCTACTTTTAGGATTTGTCCAGTCAAGAATTCAAAGGATTATCAAAACAAGATGTATAGGATATATACGTTTGACGTACCTTAATTAATATATTTGTATAGAAGAAGAGTAGTAACTCTTCCATGATACCAATTTTTTTGTAAGCTTAAAGGAAATCCTATCAAGCATAGTATGGGGACTGTCCATACAAAGATAGGTACAAGGAGATGCTCTCCTCTGTGGTGTATTTTGGAGAATATGAATAAAAAAGAGCCCTCGAGGAGAGGGTGGATTGCAAGAAAAAAAAAAAGTTTTCCCAAGCTAACTGTCAGGACTCAAAACTAGTGGACCATGACCGACACTTAACAAGCAATTATTCACCAAGTGAAAAATCTAATCACGGAACAAATTAGGCGCTTCATGCAATAAATATAAAGTAAATACCAGAAGGAGTATCAACAGGGCAGAAATATATAATTAAAGTCAATTGGAAATCCCATACCTATAGCAATTTCTATGAGGCAAAAACTTCACTAGCTTAAAGAAAGGAAATGTAGAAGAAGATTGATATATGCTCAACAAAATGAAACATAGTAGCTTGAGAAAGACCTAAAGTGCAGATAGTGGTTGGAGTCAAACTGGTAAATTCAAGACGAAACTTAATCGGGATGGTTCAATATGCAAGATAAGGCAAGGCTTGTAGCAAAGGAGTATGCACAAACTTAATCCTGATGGCTCAATATATAATATGCAATATAAGGCAAAAAGCTTGTAGTGAAGTACTATGTGAAATAGCAAGGAACCGATTACTAGTTTGGATGGTTGCCCTGGTGCAGAAAATTGTAAAGTGGTTGCGTATGTTTCTCGACAGTTGAATAACTGACTGCCACATGATTAGAACTGGAAATAGTTAAAGTTGCACTTAAGATATGACGTCATTTCTTGAATATCCAGGCATGTGAGACAAACACAAAACAAAAGAGTATACAAAATACTTTTAAACAAAAGGACTTGAATGAAAGATGGAGACAATGGCTTGAGTTGCTAAAAATTATGTGTCACTATCATGTGTCACCCGAGAGAGGCCAATGTTATGACAAATGTCTTGAGCTGAAGATTATGTGTAGCTTGGCTCGCGTTTTGTTGAAGAATGAAAAAGTCCCAGATCGATGTTTAATGAGATGTGTGATCTCCTTATACGGACTTGGAAAATCTTCCCCTCATGAGCTAGCTTTTGAGGTTGAGTTAGGCCCAAAATTCATTTATTTACATGGTATCAGAGTAGGTCCCATTGCACCCGATGTTGGGCTCCCAAATTGAATTGCCAAGCTCCAAATGTCCAGCCTTGACGTGAGGTGGGATGTTGAAGCATGAAAAAGTCTCACATCAGTGGTTAATGAGATGGGGGGTCTCCTTATATGGGCTTGGACAAATCCTCTCCTCATGACCTAGCTTTTGAGGTTGAGTTAGGCCCAAGATCCATTTTTTACACGTTCAGTTGATATGAAACCATTAGTCGTGGAGGTTCAAACTTTGACTAATTGGTGAGTTAGCTAGACTTGGTGTCACTGGGCTTGGTAGGAGGTTCGCTTGTGTTATTGCATCATTTTTTCAGTTGAGCAGATTAAGTCAAGACAATATGATGATCCCTTGTTGCTCACGCTTAGTGAGCTGTTCCAGAGCGGAGAAAAGTCTTAGTTAGTGATTGGCAATGATGGTGTATATATTACGACCAATGGCCAGACTAGTGGTTCTAATGTAGTCATGTAGATGACTTGAGGAGATTGGTATTACAAATGTCACTCCCCAAATCTTAGTGAGATGGACTGTGCCTTAGCTTTCATGACCGAGCGAATCGACGTTACAATGACTTATGAATATGATTTATGCATGAGCGAAAACAATCCTGTTATAAAACCTCTTTTTACTTTTCATTTTGGGAAAGGAAGAGCACTAAGTAACCAAAAGAGTACACGATAAAGGATTCTCTCCTAAACAGAAGTCTCCCAAAAAGGTTAATCAATCTAAAATTAATTAAACCAAAAAAAGAACAGAAGAGCTTTGTGTTTGCAGTTGAGAGAGATATATAGGTCAAGCTAATGAGAGACAATATGATAGAAATAAATTTTTGACAAGGATAAATTTGTCTTGAAAAAAGTTAGTTTTCTGCTTCTGCTTTTACTTTTTGAAAGAAACAAAATTTCTAGCTTCTCGCCAACAACAGTACAAAAACGACTTCTACTGAAAAACGCTTATTGTTTTTGACCAAACACATCAAATATAAATAGAAGTTGTTTGAGCTTCCGTGAAGTTTTGGCCAAACATACTAGTAGTATTTTTTTTTTTTTAAATTTAAACTTTTGAGGTGGCGTACGTGGACCTTTCATTTCTTCATAATGGAATGTACAGAAGGTAATAATAGCCTCTGGAGCAGAGCATTTACAAGATCCATATGCTTGCTTGTGGTACTCTACAGTGAGAAATGATCTCTCTAAGCAAAAACTAGGTTCCCAAAAATTTACAATTGTACAAAGATGTTCTTCCTTTGTTTATGTCTAATTGATGCCATGTTTGCCTTGTCAAGAACATACTAGTAGTATTTAGTTACATACTAATGAATTGTTCATTTTAGTTCAGTTTTTCCTCAATCTCATTTTCCAATTAGTATATGTCCATTCATGCAGAAATATGATACTACTAAACCGTACTTAATGTCCTGACAAAAGATACCCAAAACGTATTATTCAAACGTAGTTGTTGATCTACTGATTGCGTATTTCTTCTGCATAATAATTTGTTTAAAAGATTTTCAATGAGTGCGGTATGCCAAGGGGCCATTGGATTAGTTAATACTCCCTCTGTTGACATTTTTCGCTTTTCGAGAGTCAAACGAGTTGTTCTTTGATCGTAATTTTTTCATATGTTTTTTAAATATTTTAAATTATTAATTTTGATGACTTGTAGTACTTTTTACATGGTTCCAAAATATGTAAATTTTATTTCAAAAAATTAAAGATTCTATGTTCAAATACACAGTCAAAATTAAGAAATTTGATGCTCGAAAAGTAAAAAGTGCCAATTTTTTGAGAGAAACGTACCTTATAAGTAATTAATGATTGAGCCAATAGAACACAACAGTGACACACTCTATTCTTTAAATTAATAACCTTTAGCATCAATATTTGTTAACCAATAGCTACCGCGCATTACAAAATTTATTTGCATGTTGTTAACGTTGACATTTATGTAGATACCGGCCGACGGGTGTTTTTCTCGATATAGTCAAACGTTGAGTTGTTATTCTTAGTTCTATATTTTTCTTGCTAATTCTTTTATTTTGTTTGAGATACGTTGACCTTTTCTTTTTCAAACTTGGAGTTAATTGTTAGTTACTTATACTATTATATAAATGTTCAAGAGTCCTTAATTACTTTTACTTTAAATTATTAGGAAAGTATGCATTTATTTAATTAGTTATGTCTTCACACCATCAGGGGTTGACCCAACGTGTGTGTGTGCCCCCGGGGACACGTCGAAAAATATATATATATATATATATATATATATATATATATATATATATATATATATATATATATATATATATATACGCACTTGAAAAACATGATATATTTTAAAAGGATTACCTCAAAACATAGTTGAAAAAGTAGTTCAGTTGGTAGGAGTGCCCCTGAGTGCTCACTGGTCACCACCCGAGATCAAATCTTGGCTCCAACACAATTTTTTTTTTGTCTATATACTTGTATTTTCGCCATTGCTACGCTATTAGTGACCGGTCCAACACGGTATTATCCCTCAGTCGTCATTAAATTTTTTTTTGCCGTGTATGTTAAGATAATGGTGCTACACGTGTCTTAAAATCCAGGTCCCACGCACACCATCCCTCGTATTCAGCCCTAATTCTTTTTTCATGGGGTGGTGGTGAGACTTGAACTCAAGAACTATGCTTGCTCCGATATATACCATGCATGGTGAAAGTATATGACCATCTCATTTAATAGTTAGATAGGGTACACTTAAAAAAATTATTTCATCATGGCTTCAATAACTTCCTCATATAATATCAGCCTAAATAACGATTCTCGCAAATATTTTGGCAATATCCTCGTTGAAAATGGTTCTTATTCTTCAATTTCTCGTTATCTTAGTTACTAGCTCTCTTTAATTCATTTTTCCGATGACGTACAATATCAACAAAAGATAAGACATGTTTTTCAGTTCGAGCTTTAGAATTTGAGAACTTCTTAATAGGAAGCGATAGTTAGAGCAAATAAGTTATACTAACTCATAAAGCAGAAAAAGTGAAAAAGCACATAAAAGTCAGATGTCAAGAGGGAATATAGGATACGTATTTTTTTTTTCCTTCTAAATAATTGAGAATATATTTTTCTGGAGATAGAAAAAAATATTTTCCCCCAAAATCTAGTAGATAAAATCATATCAAGAAATTGGCTAAGCCGCCCCTGGAAAGAGCAAAAATCAATAAAATGCTTTATAATTGTCAATTCAAAATTGATATGGTTTTAATTTAGACGTTTCCTAAGTAGTAGGTTTGATTTTAATTTATCATAAAACTAGAGACTCAGCCCATTCAAATTTGCATTAATAATACTTGACAAATTACCAAGTCTGAACATTTCTTGCATGAATTGGTACAACGGACCAAAAATTTTAAAAAATGGTCCTCTTAGAAATTATCAAAGTGTGGCTCATTCTTGTGAGAGTTGCTAAACCTAGAACCATTGTCGTGTTACTACAGTCAACATTTTTCTTACCTATAAATATAGCCTCATTTTACTCTTATCATCACAAAATCAGAAACATAGCAAAGCAGTGTATAACTTCATAGACTCTAGTAATTTTGTTTAAAAATATGGCTTCTCGTAGCTTCCTCTTTCTTCAAGTGTTAGTCATGCTTTCTCTAGCAGGCATGGCATTTTCGGACTTGTCAGATGACTTTTACGATGATGTTTGTCCCAAAGCTTTACCAACCATTAAACAGGTTGTTGAGGATGCAGTACGAAAAGAGAGGCGAATGGGTGGTTCTTTGCTACGTCTGCATTTTCATGATTGTTTCGTTAATGTGAGATTATTTTTCTCGTACTTAATGTTTTTCATTTCATCCTAATTTCTATTTGTGAAAGCATTTGAGTATTTAATCTGGAAACTTTGATGTTAGGAATGAAATAACATTACCACCTTTATAGTTTTAATAGAAAGTGGAGTCATTGCCTTTGGTTGCTTGGGATGCCATTACTAATATATTTCTTGTAAATACAGGGTTGTGATGCTTCGATTCTCCTTGATCAAACGCCTACTATTGATAGTGAAAAGACTTCTCGTGCTAATAACAATTCTGCTAGAGGATTTGAAGTGATTGATAAAATCAAGGCAGAGGTTGATAAAGTTTGTGGACGTCCCGTTGTATCTTGTCTGAGATATCTTGGCAGTTGCAGCACGTGACTCCGTAGTTGCCGTACGTATTTCTCCTTCTGTCTTAACATAAGCTAAATCTTTTTTTTTTTCTCTTGTCGATCTTTTCCTACCATATTTGATGTTTAATTTACGGTCCATCGCTGTTCAAATTAATCAATAAAATCCATCAACTACATATTATTTAAAATTGATCAAGCTACAAGAAGAAAATTAAACTAGAATTCCTAAATTCAGATAGAAAAAAACTAGATATTTTAAGTTCAACATGAAATAAAGAATTAGTATCAATAGAAAGTTTGTTGATTTCGTCCACCTATTATATATGTTTTTGCTGCTAACGTTAGGAAACTTAAGTATAATCAAACTGAAACGTTTTTATATGAACAGTTACATGGACCAAGCTGGGAAGTGAAATTAGGAAGAAGAGACTCCACTACAGCAAGTAGAACCGCGGCCAACAATAATATTCCAACTCCAGTGATGGACTTACCTGCACTTATCAACAACTTCAAGAAGCAAGGTTTGGATGAGGAAGACCTCGTCGCTCTCTCCGGTGGCCACACACTAGGGTTTGCTCAGTGTTTCACCTTCAGGAATCGCATCTACAACGAGACTAACATTGACTCCACCTTTGCAAGACAACGACAAGCTAATTGTCCACGTAGTGGAGGTAATTCCAACGTTGCTTCACTTGATCCAACTGCAGCTCTTTTCGACTCGAAATATTTTAGTAACTTAGTATCCAAGAAAGGGCTTCTACATTCTGATCAAGCACTGTTTAGTGGAGGAAAGACCGATGATCTCGTTAAGACCTACAGTACAAACTTGAGGACTTTCTCGAAAGATTTTGCCGAGTCTATGATTAAGATGGGTAATATCAAGCCATTAACTGAGAAACAAGGCCAGATTCGTGTCAACTGCAGGAAGGTGAACTAAGCAGTGTTGGTGATGCTGATGCTGATGAAATCAAGTGTTTCAGGAATGTGCTTATTTTCAATTGCAATTGTGATGTGTGCTCATTTGTATTCCTCTAATAGGTCAATTTTTATTGGCGACCCTCGAAAGTTGTGTGGTAATTTCAAATTTGTTTTTCCAAGAATTTGAATCTTCTTGTTTCATTTGGGGACTCTTTTTTTTTTTAATTTTTCCAGTGTATGGTGGTGTTACCTTTGCATATCGCCAAAATTTATAGTTAGAGGGGGATTAGATGTCCTTACCTCAATTACAACACATGGAGGGATTATAATCCCAGATAAGAATGACTATACAACTTAACTATACAAATGTATATAAAACAAGGTGAAAGGATCCAGTGACATTAAGACCAAAAAATCTTCTTCAGCACCCAAATCAGAACTTTATCTTCTAATGCAAAAAGTACTATTCTTCCTCTGTTTATATATGCACGACTTAAAGGGAACATTTGACTCTGGTCCAAATGATAAGGTTTAGCAGTTGTAGAGGGTAAATAAGAAATTCAGGGGATCATCATTCGCCATTGGTAATACCTCATTTAGCGAGTGCATCCGCGCCTTGATAAGCTTCGCGATAGCAATATTGTTAAACTCACAATGAATGTTCCTAGCCATATCTTGAATCAGATTTATAAGATCTTTCATCTGTAAAGGAATGTTGAAATTACCTTTGATTATTTCCACCACAACCTGGGAGTCACATTCTAGGATAATGTTGTTATAGCTAGCCATTCTGATTAGCCCAGTCGATCCCATTTATGCTACTTTTGCTTCAGCCATATTACTACAATTAAGCCCAAAAGAAGCAGCAATCATTTTGCCCCTGTGGTCTCTGCAAATTCCTCCAATTACAGCTTCATGGAAGAATTTCATTTGGGGATTACTATCTTCAGGGCTGTTTGACAAATACTCCACCCGTTTCATTTTACTTGACCTCTATACTAATATATATACATATATATATATATATGTTTTACTAGTCCATTTTAGCAAATCAAGAGAGTTGTATTACTTTTTTCTCATACTACCCTTAGTATGAACTAACCACATAAAGTTCTAGTAGTCAAATTTAGAGTTCCAAAGCATTATTTATAAGGTTAGTTTAGTAAAATACACTCCGAATAAAAGCTTTCTTAAGGAGTGTGCCAAGTCAACATGGATCAAGTAAAATGAAATGGAGAAGGTAGATTATAAAACAAATTAATTGCGCCGCGCACACGCCAGTAGTTCCAATGGGACCATGCTGTGCTCAACAACTTCATGGTAACAAGCACTAAATTTTGGATTGTAATTACTATATTCGTCCTGAACAAGCTAATGCGAGCAGTAATGCCAACAACGTTAATTGTAATGATGCATAATATATAAAAAATAAATTCAGTGTTTAACCAAAAAAAAAAAAGTAGTAAGTAAATTGCTGTTGAATGTAGATAGGTTTATCTTACGTACTTAATCCAATTGTATTTGTTATTTTAGGGCTTACCTAATACATAAGAGGGGATGAATTGTGTATTCCCTATTTCCTACTTATTGAAGAACCTGGTTCTTCAACTGTAATTAAGTGACACACAATTACACAATATAATGTAAAATAAAGAACACATTTGATTTTACGTGGAAGATCTCCTTACTCAATAGAGTAAAACCACGAACTATGACCTGTAAAGCTTCAATTCATCAAACAATAAAAGACAGTTTTAGGTTACAACTCAATAATTAAAGGGACTAAATCGCGGATGCATTGGCTAAATGGAATATTGATATGATCCCTATTGGCACAAATCCCTCAAGACTTTTCACACGTAGCCAAGCAAAGGAGCTCCAACTACTCCAAGCCATGTTCATGAGGAGAGGAGCATTGGAAGAGCTTGAGGAGAGGATTTCAAGAGTCTACAATATTTGGGAGATAGCTTGGGAGGATCTTGAAGAGGCCACCTCAAAAAAGTGGCTAGGAGCGCAAAGTGGCTAGAAATACAATTCATGGCTAAAAGATGCAAATCTTGGTCTAGAATTCAATTCAAGGCTAAGGATGCAAATTAAGGTCATAATTGCAAGCATTGGACAATTGGAGCATTGAAGACCCATGTTGGGGTTATTTTTGCAAAGAGCCACTTTAGGGCCTTTGTCGTAATGTCAAGACTATAAATAGGACACTTCGTCTTCATTCGATCCTTAGCTTGAATATTGATGAAAAACTCATTTTGAGAGATTGTTTAGTTATCTTAATATAAATTGTTCGGTTGCTTCTAAGTGTGATTTCTTAGTTGCTAATTGAATTGCATTTCCATTGGGTTCATAGTGTGTTGCTCATTTGTGGATTTCATTTGGATAATTCATTGAATTCAAATAGTTTAGGTTCCTTGGTTGAATCCAATTAGGAGGGTTTAGGTTTAGAATACCTAAGTTTGCCTATAGAATTCATTACTAAGTGGGTCTAACTTCTATCTTCTAACTTCTAATTTCTCATCCCCAATTCTTCGTCTATCCTTTTATTTCCTTTTTGTTGTTTTTGAATTTCTTAGAGTTTCAATTAGGTTTCTATCATTTGGTATCAGAGCAAGGTAGAGGAAGTGCTTCATCAATTCTTCAATCCGATCTAGAAAAGTAAAAAAAAAAAAATCGAAAATCATGGTTATGTTGTTTTGTTGTTGGATTTGGGGTTAGAATTGAGTTTGTTACTATCAACAACCTCTAAATCCGAAATTGCAAGTGATTTGGTTAAGTTTGGAGTGAATCATCATTGTTGAGCTTTGAAGCTTTGAAGCTTTGAAGAACTCAAAGAAATTGAAAAGTGGGTCTTGTGATTCGGTTGAAATTGAAGGCTAAAACCTGGTGGGATTTGTTCTCCATATCAAAGGGAACTTAGATCCGAAAGTTGAGCGAATTTCGAGTTGAATTGAAGATAGTTGAATTTTTGAAGTGTTCTTATGTTCTTGAGATTGTTCATATCTTCAAAGGAAGAAGGTGACCTAAGAAGAGTGTTGATCTTCAAATTTTTGGTCAAGAGGTTAAAAGGTGTTAAACATGTCCAAAAAGGGAAAAATACTAAGTTTGGAAGGGTCCCAAATCATCAAAAATCGGAATAATCAGCACAAAAATCTAGGAAAAATGTCACAGGAGGCTGTGCATTGAGCGTGCTTGGCGCAACCATCGCACGGTGTAGCTTGTGCTCTGGTTGTACGATCGCGCGAGGAGAAATTATTTTTCGCAAAATCTCAGAAAAATCAGAGCGCGTGTTGTACACATTCAAATAGGGGTGTTTTGTGCGCTGATTCCGCGACGAACACCCAATGCGCGGCCATCAGAAAATTTGTCAGAAATAGAGAGGGGTGTTTTGTGCACTGCTTACGCGACACACAACCAACACACGACCATCAGAAAATTTGTCTAAGTGTCAAAAACGGTTTGATTCTTTCTTAACTTCGATCTTATTAGTTGCTAATTAGTTCTTGCATCCGAATTTCATTTCTTGCCAATGCCTTTCTAGCTTTTCTCTTTTAACTTCGTTGACAACTTCTTGATTCAAGTACGTTTGTTTTTGAGTCGTCTTTCTTTCATCTAAACAAGAATCTATTCTTTCACAAAGTATAAGCAACCGTGTGAATTTGATTGGTTACACAATTCATCAACAACTTCGAAAGAGCACGGAGTGTGGTAAGGTTGAGAGATCATTACGAGTAACGTAAGGCTTTTATCACTAACTTTGTTTGCTAGTTTTGCAGGTCATAATGTCTAGTCAAGGAGATCGAACTCAAGAAGGGAAGAACCATCATACTTGGTCGGTTCGATGAACATGATCATTAGTCAATTGTCGACATTAAAGGCGAATGTGGGTGGATTGACAGCGAGGATAGATAGTTTGGAGGCGAAGGTGGTCCAAGTTGAATCCTCAAGTAGAGTGGACACTCCTTAATCTCAAGTTGAAGGGGATTTGGGCAAAAATGAGGAAACTACTCCAACCATTACACCCGGGCAAATACAAGCATTGTGCTTCCCACCTACCACTTCCTCACCTAACCCAAAAGCTCCACGACAACAACCACCTAATACCCAAAACACCAATCGACAAACCTATCCCCAACTATACCAAACATTCCAAAGTGAACCCACACCCCAAAGCACCCCACAAAATGTTCCACATGTTCCCCAACAACCACCCCAAGACCAATTCCAAACCCAATTCCAAAACCCTCTTTATGATGAAGAAGCAGATGAAGTTGCCCAAGAGAGGTGGTGGGATGAACCAAGGCAAGAAGAAAGGCGTGCGGAGATGAACAACCGAGGTAGAGGAAGCAAGGAGGTTTTTCAAGGTTTCAAGATCATGAAGACCGTGGAAGATGGCAAGGAAATGAAGCACGTGGGGCAATGATCGAAACTTGAATACCATCAAGGTAACACTCTCTAGATTCAAAGGAAGTAGTGAACCAGAAGAGTTCCTTGAGTGGAAATTGCAAAGTGAGAGGATATTACCAACAATGTGTCGGAAGCTTTAAAGGCAAGGTATTCACTCACCCAATTTGAGGGATATACATCCACTTGGTAGGAATCCAAGAAGCGGGATAGAGCTCAACGTTAAATTTTTGACATTCCTACTTAGGATGAGTTGATTGAGCTCATGGAAATGAGGTAACTACCTCCCACTTACTATCAAGAAGTGCTCAAGAAGGTATACATGTTGAAGCAAGGCTCCAAGAGTGTTCAGGAGTACTTTGATGAGTTTGAAAACTTGAGAATGAAGTCCAAGATTAAGGAGCACTTGAATTACACTCTCATAAGATTTGTAGCCAACTTAAATCGGGAGATTTCCAAACCCATGAGGTTATAAACTTATAATAGCTTAGAGGAAGCTTTTCATGACGCTTCCAAGGTTGAAACGGATTTGAAAGACGAAAGGCTTACAAAGCCAAGAGCACTCCATCTTCAACTTGGAACAAAGGGAAAGAGAAGTGGAAGACGTCCACTTGGGAGAAGCCCACGATCACTACTCCCACTCCTCAAGCTAAGTTTGACTATAAAGCTAAAGGAGACGACTAAGTCAAAGGAGGTAACAATGCTAAACCTAACTTCCATCGTCCTTCTACCATTCAATGTTTCAAATGCCAAGTTAGAGGGCACATTGTGAGTAAGTGTCCCAATAGGATGATAATTATGATCTTGAGATGTGGGTATCAAATTGATGAGGAAGATGAGAGCGGGGTTGGTAATGATAATGAGGGAGAAAAGAATGAGAATGAGGGTGAATCCGAGAGTGATGTGGAGAAACGAATGGAGGAGAAGCTAAACTTTGCTATTGTAGCTAGAAGAGCCATGGGGGCATTAGCTAGGGAGAAGAGTAACCAAAGGGAAAACTTATTCCATGCGAGATCTAAGGTAGTGGAAAAGGTTTATTCGTTGATAATTGATGGTGGGAGTTACACGAATGCAGTAAGCCAATTTTATGGTAGACAACATGAAATTTCCTACAAGGAAACATCCTAGTCCCTACAAACTCCAATGGTTCAGTGAGTGTGGTGAGATGAAGGTGACCAAGCAAGCCATTATTAAATTTAGCATTGGGCGATATCAAGATGAACTCTTATATGATGTGGTACCGATGCAAGCTTGTCACATATTGCTTGGTAGACCTTGACAATTTGATAGGGATGCGCAACATAGTGGAAGCTCCAATAAGTATTCATTTGTACTTGGCTTGCTCCATTGACACCCTATCAAGTAAGCGAAGATTATAGGATCATGAAGGAACTCCGGGAAAGTGTTCAAGTGGAGGAAATGGAGAAGCGTGATAAAGGAGCCTTGCTGACCATTGGTGGAGAAGGATCATCTCAAGATGGATCCAAGAGGTGTTTAGTGGCCAAACCAAGCAATTGTTTGAAGGGAATTGATGAGAGGCACTTCATGGCGTGCCTTGTAAATAAAGATCTTCTTTTGCATACTAACCAAACTACTAGCACTTTGCCTCGTAGTGTGTCTTCTCTTTTGCAGGAATATGATGAGCTATTTCCGAAGGAGATGCCCCATGGATTGCCTCCCTTGAGGTGTATTGAACATTAAATTGACTTTGTGCCGGATTCACAAATTCCCAACAAACCGGCTTATAGGAGCAATCCGAAAGAAACAAAAGAATTGAAAAGGCAAGTTGAGGAGCTTCTAGAAAAGGGTCTAGCGAAGGAGAGTCTTAGCCCATGTGCCGTTCCGGTGATTCTTGTTCCAAAGAAAGATGGCACTTGGAGGATGTGCATTGATTGTAGAGCCGTCAACAAAATCACGGTAAAGTATCGCCATCCTATTCCTATACTTGATGATATGTTGGATGAGCTTTGTAGCTCAAGTGTGTTTTCGAAGGTTGATCTTAGAAATGGCTATCACCAAATTCGAATGAACCCCGATGATGAGTGGAAAATGGCCTTCAAAACTAATTTTGGCCTCTATGAGTGCCTTGTCATGCCATTCGGCCTAACCAATGCACCTAGTACATTTATGAGATTGATGAACCATGTCTTGAAACCATTTATCAATAAGTTTGTGGTTGTCTATTTTGATGATGTTCTTGTGTATATCAAATCAATTGAGGAGTATGTAGGCCATTTGAGGCAAGTATTTGACATATTGTTGCGTGAGAGGTTATTAGCGAATCTCAAGAAATGTTCTTTTGTGTTGATAAAGTGGTATTCTTGGGTTTTGTAGTGAGTACAAATGGTGTGGAGGTTGATGAAAAAAAAGTGGAGTCTATTAAAACTTGGCCAACTCCTAAAAATGCAACCGATGTGAGGAGTTTCCATGGGTTGGCAAGTTTCTATAGGAGGTTTGTAAAGGGGTTTAGTACAATTGCCTCTCCCTTGACCGAATTAAATTCGATGGTTTTCAGAGGTGAACTCCAAGTGAGATGATGGTAAAAATGGAGTTTCTCCAATATTTTCATCCATTTAGGAGTAAATCGAGATTGTTTATTTACTATAAAAATTTTGGGCTTCAATTGCTGAGCCTAATCTTTGGCTAAAAGCTTGCCAATAGTTATAAACAGTAGTATACGCCAAATGCACAAGTTTTAACTTCTTTGTTTAATTTGTTTAGTTACTTAAAAATTTCTTTTATTAGGACTATATACGACATATCAAATAAGATAACTTTTTTTATATAAATATTTTGATAATATTTTTCATGAGTCAATTTGAGCTATATAGTAGCTGAATTTTTGGATGAATTAAATTGGATAGATCAAAGTGGTATTTAGACTGCCTTCTATGGAAACCAGATTGTACTTTTGTGAATTGTTAAGTATTTAAATACTAATGCCAAGTACAACGTCCATTCTATCCACAAATTTATAAGAAAAAAGAACCTCACTTTGTTGCGGAGATAATTTTGTACTAATTAGTTCAATTCAAAGAATATAATAATCATAGTGACACTAGAAAATTGTTTTCTGCCTCACGAAGGGACATGTTGTGCCGTCTGCTCAACATATGCGTATATACAAAATACAAATTAAAGCCCTCTCTATTTAGTTATTGAAAATGAACTGATCAGATGAGATCAGACCTAACATAATTTAAATATTATGTATATATCTACAGAACTTGAAGGCTTATGTACAACAACCTAAGTTGTTGAATAAAATTAGCTTGGTCTCATCTCTCTATGACGGTCTCTATCATCCCCTCTCAAACTGGAGTGAAGCAACTCGACAACTTCAAGCTTATTGCTTTTGAAACTGTAGAATGTTTTATAGAATAAGAGATGAATTTGGTAACCATGACACCTTGCACAATCTTCTCATGATACAAATGGATGTAGAGCATAAATTACGGGTTCATCAAAATTTAATAATTTAGCCTAGACGTTGTATATGTATTTAAAAAATTCCCTAAACAAGTACAAATAATAGATTTTGAACTTAGCAAATCGAATGCGTTTGGGGTAGAATACTAAACTCGAGCAAGAAAAGTGTACAAATACCCTATTTTGGTCACGCCATTTAAGTAATATTCATCTTATATATTTTTTTTTTTGCATGAGTACCAACTTTACACATGAAGCTTGGCAACTTGTACATTCACGTTTGAAAGTGTGATGTTGTGAAGGCCAAACATCAGAAGTTCTCACCTGATGTTTGGTATGGCTTCCTAAGGAAAAGTTCAGACATTTTTGACTGAGGTGTGTGTAAAAATTGGTTCAAATTTCAGTCATATATGTCTGAATTTTTTTATGTATGCCTGACCTTCAGTCATAAATGACTGAAGTACATGTAAAAATAAGGCTAAAATTTCAGTCATGTCTATCTCGATCTTTTTTGTCCAAAATAATTTTTTCATGTATTTATGCACCTCAGTCATACAAAATTGAAATACATGTAAAAGGGAGTTGAAATTTCAGACATGTGCGCGTGAACAAAAAGTTATAATATGTTTTTCGAATTTCAACAATCCAACACACGATTCAACATCCAAATCTACTCTAAATAAACTCAAATTTGAAACATAAGTTCCTGGATCTGTATATCATAAAAAACAAACCCCAATCATCAATTTGTCAAAAACACAACAAATCTAACAAACCCATTTAACACTTTTTTTCCACTTTGCTTGCACTCCAGTCATGCATATATGCATGAACTACATGTAAAAATGGGCTAGAATTTCAGACATGTGCACCTGAGCAAGAAGAGCGAAAGGAAACAATTGATACACGGGTATTACTTAAATAGCTCTCCCAAAATAGGGTCCCCCATGAATTTTGTTACAATTTGAACTCATAATATTCAAATTCTGCATTCGGCTCTGTCATCCTATGCTAACAGAGTTAAGTGTTGCCTAAAATATCATACATTTTATCCACAATATTAGGAAAATAAACTCTTTTTTCTGGTACAAAGTCATAGTCTATATAATTTGAATTAGTATGATTTAAAGCATCCATTAGTAATAGTCTAAAAGATATAGACCATCAATCAATTGATGTTTTTTGTGGAGATAATTTAATATTTTCTCTGCCTCAATTTATATGGCACTGTTCAAATTTTGAGAGTCAATTTTTTTCAATACTTCAAACTTAGAATCTTTTAAGTTTTTTCTCATAGAATTTATATATTTGAAAATTACGTAAAAAACACTATAAGTCACAATAATTAACAATTCAAGATATTTACAAAGTATATGAAAAAATCGCGATAAAAAAAACTTATTTGACTCTTGAAATTTGAATAATGCCACATAAATTCGGACAGAAGGAACACTATTATTTAATTTGTCAGTTCAATTCATTATCTGAAGCTCTAAAAATTCAGTATATGTCAATCCATGCAGAACCAATGAACCATGATAGTATAAAATCCTCAATAGACACAAAGTGTATTATATTTAAACGTAGTTGTTGATCTACTGATCACGCTGCTTCTTCATCATACTTTGTCAAAAGATTTTTCGATGTCACACGGTATGCCAAGGGACCATACATAGGATATATATAAACTTGAAATTAACTTAAATATTATAAGTAATGATTAATGAATGAGCCAACAAAATAGAGCTGTGGCAAGTATTCAACTCTATTACTTAAGGAACTAATTAAAACCTTCAACATCAGTCCTAACCAATCGCTACCCCTCGCAATTATTTTATTTGCATGTTGTTATCGTTGACATTTAGTATAAACTCAAAAGGGAGTTTTTTCTCGGTATAGTCCACACTTAGGGTGTGTTTGGTATGGAATAGTTTTCAATTTTTCTATGTTTAGTTAGTTAAAGTTTTAGATTATTTTCTCTAGGAAAATAAAATTTTCTTTTCTTTTTGAAAAGGCGTCTTCTCAATTATTACTCAAATCAAAATTGAGTACATCAAAAATAAAAGATGGTGGGACAGACCTCCATTTCATCGAACCAGACATAAAAACAGTCACCCTAGCTAAAGCATGAGCAGCTTGATTCGATGATTTTCTAACTAAAGAAACATACACTAATTGAAAACCTTTCATTAATAAATTTCCATAGTGAATTCGAAAAAACAAGTATCATAAGTTAAATTCTGCACTGATTGCCTCCTCCTACCCTCCAACGGACCATCGCCCCACCACCCCAGCCCACCCACCCCGGTAGTATTTGTCTAAATTAAATGATTTTGGGACAATATTTTCTGTTTACTTGCTAAATTCTAGAAAATAAGTAAAAAATTATTATTTTCAAGAAAAATATTTTCCGTGGATATCATTTCCTTCGTACCCAACACACTCCACGCTATTCTTTTTTATTTATTTTGTTCTTGATATGTACATTTACAAATTCTTTTCGGTCAATTTGGAGTTGTTAGTCGCCACAAAATATAATATTATCCACGATTACTCTCCCCAGTCCCCATATGTACTATCCATCGAATGAAACCATTGCTGTCATGAAGTAATCCTTTTGGTCATATCCTTGGAGAAAGTTGTTATATCCTTCTTCAATTTTTAAATCTTAGTCACCGGGTCTATCTTAATCATTAGTCCCATCATTACAGTATCGACAAGTAATAAAGCTATGTAATTCAAAAATAAATAAAAAAATCTAACTATATAGACTCTAGTAACACCTGCACAACCAAACATGACAAATCAAATACTAACATTTAATTATGTTATGACAAACAAACAAGGCTATGTAATTTTTTTGGTATCAATATATTTTATTTATCAACGTAAAATATATTACAAAGTTACTACAAAAAGAGCCTATTTAATTAATACCATAGTAATTATACCAAATTCATTTAGAAGGTGTCGATCTAAACAGGCTCTAAAAGTTTGCAATATTTTGTGAGCTATAAGTCTTAAAATATCGGGCAGGCGGATTGATTCTTTCCAGTGTATTACTAAAAAAACAGTGTCTTGTTAGAGATTGTCAATGTCTTGCTTATTCTTTGAGAGTTGCTAAACCTAGAAAATTGTCGTGTTGCCATATGTCCTTGCTATAAATACAGTCACATTCACACTCTTCGTCACTCAAAAGCATAAGCAGCACGCGTAAAAGTCAGTTAGGGGGTAAATATTTGGCCAGCATGAAATTAAATATAATTGATAAGAAACATTAATTTATCAACTCTAAGTTCAATTCGTTGTTGTCAATTGTTTTTCTTTACTAGTATATGACATTTTCCACGGTTAAAATTTAGAGTAATTTAAATACTATACCAATTCAAAATTATAATAATTGTGAACAAGCATAATTATGCTAGAAAAATGCTTGTATGTTAGCTGCAATAGCTACTCTAACATGCTAGCTGCAATAGCTACTATAACGAACCCTTAAAAATTAAATTAGTAATAGAGTAGACGATTAATGGTTTTTCATGAACAGTTAGGTGGACCAACATGGGAAGTGCCACTGGGAAGAAGGGACTCCACTACAGCAAGTAGAACCACAGCCAACAATGATATTCCAACTCCATTCATGGACTTACCTGCACTCATTAACAACTTTAAGAAGCAAGGTTTGGATGAGTTGCGCTCTCTGGGGGCCACACCCTAGGGTTTGCTCAGTGTTTCACCTTCAGGAATCGCATCTACAACGAGACTAACATTGACTCCACCTTTTGCAAGACAGCGCCAAGCTACTTGTCCACGTAATGGAGGAAATTCCAACCTTGCTCCACTTGATCCAACTCCAGCTCTTTTCGACTCGAAATATTTTAGTAACTTGGTGTCAAAGAAAGGACTTTTGCACTCTGATCAAGCACTATTTAATGGTGGTAAGACTGATAATCTTGTTAAGACATATAGCACCAACCTCGGGACTTTCTCTAAAGATTTTGCTCAGTCTATGATTAAGATGGGAAATATCAAGCCATTGACAGGGAATCAAGGTCAAATTCGCGTAAACTGCAGGAAGTTGAACTAAGAGGGAACTAAGAGGTGGTAATTAATGATGTTGATGAATAAAGTGTTTCAAGAATTTGATTATTTTTTAGTGTAATTGTGATCTTTTACTCATTTGAAGAGTCTCTCTTCCATAAAATAAGTTAATTGTGAACGGAGAGACTTGGTAGAGTTGTGTGGTAATTTGTTAATTAGCGAGAGATTTGATTTTGTTGTTTTAATTGCTGAGTTAATCCAAGATGCTTTTCAGTGAACGAGTTCCTTTTCCCTTGATGTACTATTGATTTTATCTTTAAAGATGTCTTGCTGATTTATTTAGTTTTAATTGCACTATATAAGTTTTCCCAAGCTAACTGTCAGGACTCAAAACTGCTGGACCATGACCGACACTTAACAAGCAATTATTCACCAAGTGAATAATCTAATCACGGAACAAATTAGGCGCTTCGTACAATAAATATAAAGTAAATACCATAAGGAGTATCAACAGGGCAGAAATATATAATTAAAGTCAATTGGAAATCCCATACCTATAGCAATTTCTATGAGGCAAAAACTTCACTAGCTTAAAGAAAGGAAATGTAGAAGAAGATTGATATATGCTCAACAAAATGAAACATGGTAGCTTGAGAAAGACCTAAAGTGCAGATAGTGGTTGGAGTCAAACTGGTAAATTCAAGACGAAACTTAATCGTGATGGTTCAATATGCAAGATAAGGCAAGGCTTGTAGCAAAGGAGTATGCACAAACTTAATCCTGATGGCTCAATATATAATATGCAAGATAAGGCAAAGAGCTTGTAGTGAAGGACTATGTGAAATAGCAAGGAACCGATTACTAGTTTGGATGGTAGCCCAGGTACAGAAAATTGTAAAGTGGTTGCGTATGTTTCTCGACAGTTGAATAACTGACTGACACATGATTAGAACTGGAAATAGTTAAAGTTGCACTTAAGATATGACGTCATTTCTTGAATAGCCAGGCATGTGAGACATGAGGCAAACACAAAACAAAAGAGTATACAAAATATTTTTAAACAAAAGGACTTGAATGAAAGATAGAGACAATGGCTTGAGTTGCTAAAAATTATGTATCACCATCATGTGTCACCCGAGAGAGGCCAATGTTATGGCAAACGTCTTGTTACACCTCGTAGTTTTGTACGTGAAATCTATTAGGCATTAGTTGTTTAAGTGTAGACCTGAAGGACTTCCTAGGATATGTGAGATTGTATGCACCTATCTCATGGTTATGAGGGTTTAAGTTCATATAGTACGCTGTGGAGGACTCTGGGACCAAGCAAATCAAAGAAAATAAGTTTGTCGAAAATTTGAAAAAAAAGTTGGCTGAATCAAGGATTGAATTTTGGGACAAATTTGGAGGGGTATATCTCCAGGTATATTAGGAGTTTTAAGGTGTTTAAAAATACTAAAATGAAGTTCGTCGAGTCTAGTTTCCAACGCAACAAACCACTCGTCGATAGGACATCGGAGTAGAGAATTATGGACATTACAAATTCAAACCGACAGAAGCGTAAAACAAACATAAGCATTTGCTACAATACTGCCGACTCTTATCCACTGTAAAAGGGTTAAAAACCCCATATTCCTCCATCATAATCTCCTAAAACATTCCAGAAAATTCAGCAAGCATGAGAGCTCATATATCACATAAAAGTGAGGATTTTGAGTAAATTTCAAGTTACGGAGTATTAATCGAGGTCCGGACAACGTGTAGTCGCGATTATAATTTCGTTTTGTGTTGGAGTTGGCTTGGAAACAAAGTAAATATTGAAGATCTTGCTACTTTAGTAAAGATAAGGTATGAATCATTGAATCTCTCTCTTTATTAACGTTGATTTAGGAATATTTACGAGAATAAAAGTTATAGTTTGTTGTGTTGATGTTGTTGGCTTATGGATTGAGGTTTGAAGAGAGTTTTGGATGAAAATATACATATTTATCTTGTAGAATATTGAGGATATTGTTGGTATTGTTTGGGAGTTGTTTTGGTATTTGGAGGAAGTAGATGATATAGGGGAGATGCTGCCCAAATTTTCATAATCCAAATTAGTCATCAATAATTAGTGCTTATAAGTTGATGGAAATATGATGAAAGTATGATTAAAGATGTATTTCTCGATATATAGGTTCGGGTGAAGGGCAAGCATCGGTGTAAGGAATTCTTTAAGTGGTGGCTTGACGGATATGGTATGTAAGGTCTTCGTTTCCCTCTTTCTTTGGCACGAATCCAACTAGAATATAAACACGAGCGTTCCGTAACAAATCCACTCCATTCCCACGCTTTGTATTTCAAATCTTAATGTCTTGTTATTTTATTGATTCTTAAAATATTATTTTACTTATCATCATCGATTACTTCTTTGGACTCGATACGAATTCCATAAGTTATTCGGAGGCTACCGACCTTATGTCACTCCGAAAGGCCAAGGTCAGATCATTGACTTCTCATGCATGGTGTGTGTACATATATATATATATATATATATATATATATATATATACTATTTTACTACACACCGGCCGCGCTATAGTCGGCGGGCATGGTGCGTAGATGCGCACACCACCGCAGTAGGCATGTTATGATATTGCCCCCCCGACGCGGGAGGCCCGTACGCAGCTAATGATGATAACACCGAGCCTTAACGGCCGGCACGATTTTACACATATAACACCGAGCCTTACGAGCAGGCATGGATACTATATATATATATATATATATATATATATATATATATATTGCATACAAATGATTTTATCATGCGTTGTATCTCGTGCTATTTCCAGATGTTCAGTTTTCTTTTGCCCTTATTAATGTTACATTATATCTTAATTATGTTGTTACTCTCCTGCCTTACATACTCAGTACTTTTATCCGTACTGACGTCCTATTGCACGGACGCTCGCATTTCGTCGTTTGCTCGACGACAGTAGTTATTGAGGAGCAACCGCAGTAGGATTTTCTAGCTTCAGCGCTGTTAGAAAGTGCCACTACTCCGGGCTTGCTATCTTTTGGTACTTTTCTGTTAGTATAATATATGTTCACATGTATACTCTTAGAGGCTCATGAACATAGTGGGATATGTAAATATTATGTATAGCCTTGTCGGCCTTGTTTTGGGTTCTTGATATTTTCTGATAGCCTTGCCGGATTTATGATATACTTTATGTTGTGGCGATCTTGTCGGTCCGCATATGTACATATGTGTTGAATTATCAGATATTTCTATGTTAGGCCTTTTCTGCGTGCAGGTGTTCTTTGAGTTATGGTATGTGATGTTCAAAGTAACTGTTAAGTCAGGTGATTTTCGGCCTACGGGTCGGAGCCCGTCATACTCCTCGTTGGGGGTGTGACACGTCTTGAGCTGAAGATTATGTATAGCTTGGCTCGCGTTTTGTTGAAGAATGAAAAAGTCCCAGGTCGGTGTTTAACGAGATGTGTGGTCTCCTTATACGGACTTGGGAAATCTTCCCCTCATGAGCTAACTTTTGGGGTTGAGTTAGGCCCAAAATTCATTTCTTTACATGGTATCAGAGTGGGTCCCATTGCACCCGATGTTGGGCTCCCAAATTGAATTGCCAAGCTCTAAATGTCCAGCCCTGGCGTGAGGTGGGATGTTGAAGCATGAAAAAGTCTCACATCGGTGGTTAATAAGATGGGTGATCTCCTTATATGGGCTTGAACAAATCCTCCCCTCATGACCTAGCTTTTGAGGTTGAGTTAGGCTCAAGATCCATTTTTTTACACGTTTAGTTGATATGAAACCATTAGTCGTGGAGGTTCAAACTTTGACTAATTGGTGAGTTAGCTAGACTTGGTGTCACTGGGCTTGGTAGGAGGCTCGCTTGTGTTATTGCATCATTTTTTTAGTTGAGCAGATCAAGTCAAGAGAATATGATAATCCCTTGTTGCTCACGCTTAGTGAGCTGTTCCAGAGCGGAGAAAAGTCTGAGTTAGTGATTGGCAATGATGGTGTATCTATTACGACCAATGGCCAGACTTGTGGTTCTAATGTAGATGCCTTGAGGAGACTGGTTTTAGAAAAGTTACTCCCCAAATCTTAGTGAGATGGACTGGCACCCAGTGCTTTAGCTTTGACCGAGCGAATCGAAGTTACAATGACTTATGCATGGGCGAAAACAATCCTGTTATAAAACCTCTTTTTACTTTTCATTTTGGGAGAGAAAGAGCACTAAGTAACGAAAAGAGTACAAGATAAAGGATTCTCTCCTAAACAGAAGTCTTCCAAGAAGGTTAATCAATCTGAAAATAATTAAACCAAAAAAAGAACAGAAGAGCTTTGTATTTACATTTGAGAGAGATATATAGGTCAAACTAATGAGAGACAATATGATAGATATAAATTTTTGACGAGGATAATTTTGTCTTGAAAAAAGTTAGTTTACTGCTTGTGCTTTTACTTCTTGAAAGAAACAAAAAATTTTAGCTTCTCGCCAACAGCAGCACAAGAACGGCTTCCACTCAAAAACACTTTTTGTTTTTGACCAAACACATCAAATCTAACTAGAAGTTGTCTGAGCTTCCGAGAAGTTTTGGCCAAACGTACTAGTAGTATTTTGTTACATATTAATGAATTGTTCAATTTAGTACAGTTTTTCGTCAATCTCATTTTCCAATTAGTATATGTCCATTCATGCAGAACTATGATACTACTAAACCGTACTTAATATCCTGACAAAAGATACCCAAAGCGTATTATTCAAACGTAGTTGTTGATCTACTGATTGCGTATTTCTTCTGCATAATAATTTGTTTAAAAGATTTTCATTGAGTGCGGTATGCCAAGGGGCCATATGATTTGTTAATGTATGAATTAACCTACCTTACAAGTAATTAATGATTGAGCCAATAGAACAGAACAGTGACACACTCTATTCTTTAAATATATGTTAACCAATAGCTACCCCGCATTACAAAATTTATTTGCATGTTGTTAACGTTGACATTTTTACGTAGATACCGGACGGGTGTTTTTCTCGATGTAGTCCACGTTGAGTTGTTCTTCTTATTTCTATATTTTTTTCTTGCTAATTCTTTTATTTTGTTTGAGACACGTTGACCATTTCTTTTTCAAACTTGGAGTTGGTAGTTACTTATACTATTATATTAATGTGCAAGAGTCCTTAATTACTCTTACGGAATTACGTGATCATCTAATCTAAAAGTTTAAATTATTAGAGAAGTATGCATTTATTTAATTAGTTACGTCTTCACACAACCCCTCGTATTCAGCCCTAATTTTTTTTTTATGGGGTGGTGGTGAGACTTGAACACAGGAATTATGCTTGCTCCGATACCATGCATGGTGAAAGTATATGACCATCTCATTTAATAGTTAGATAGGGTACGCTTAAATTTTTTTTTATTTCATCATGTCTTCAATAACTTCCTCATATAATATCAGCCTAAATACGATTCTCGCAAATATTTTGGCAATATCCTCGCTGAAAATGGTTCTTATTCTTCAATTTCTCGTTATCTTAGTCATTAGCTCTCTTTAATTCATTTTTCCCATAACGTACAACATCAACAAGAGATAAGACATGTTTTTCAGTTCAAGCTTTAGAATTTGAGAACTTCTTAACAGGAAGCGAATTTAGATTGTTAGAGCAAATCAGTTATAACTCATAAAGCAGAAAAAGTGATAAAGCACATAGAAGTCAGATGTCAAGAGGGAATATAGGATAGGTGCTTTTTTTCTAAATAATTGAGAATATATTTTTCTGGAGAGAGAGAAAAAAATATTTTCCCCCAAAATCTAGTAGATGAAATCATATCACAAAATTGGCTACGCCGCCCATGGAAAGAGAAAAATTCAATCAAATGCTTTATAATTGTTAATTCAAAATTGATATGGTCTTAATTTAGACGTTCCTAAGTAGTAGGTTTGATTTTAATTTATCATAAAACTAGAGACTCAGCCCACTCAAATTTGCATTAATAATTGACAAATTACAAAGTCTGGACATTTCGTGCATGAATTGGTACCGCGGACCAAAAAATTTAAAAAAATTTCCTCTTAGAAATTGTCAAAGTGTGGGTTATTCTTGTGAGAGTTGCTAAACCTTGAACGATTGTCGTGTTACTATAGTCAACATTTTTCTTACCTATAAATATAGCCTCATTTTACTCGTATCATCACAAAATCAGAAACATAGCAAAGCAGTGTATAACTTCATAGACACTAGTAATTGTTTAAAAATATGGCTTCTCGTAGCTTCCTCTTTCTTCAAGTGTTAGTCATGCTTTCTCTAGCAGGCATGGCATTTCCTCTCTAAAAGATATGACTTTTGTTGGCATAAGTGGGCAAGCTAATGCCCACCCACCAGCGCTCCCACCTGACCCACCAAATAATTTAACCCCAAATATTACTTACAACCCCAACGGTAACATTGAAGTCCCAATCAACACCACCAACGTTCAAATTACAGGCAAATCAACCACCACCAACAACCCAAAGATGGCGGAAACAACTAATTCCTCATCTAAGAAGAACAATCAAGAAGATACAAAAAATAATGAAGCTGAATTCTCGAAACATTTCGAAGAAGGCGATGAAGAACAGATTCAATCTCCAAAAGAGGATTATGTTGAGGTTTCTACCAAAGATGAAGAAGAAGCCGCTGATAACAACCAATCCAAACACCTAGAATCAAAACACGAGAAACCTGCTCATGCCCCTGCAAAACCAAAAGAAGCTTTCCCGAAAATTTCTTCGAATTTTGATAACCCCAAGCAGTCTAGCACCCACAAAGAAGACACTGTAATGGGAGCCAAAACCAAAGACGAAATCAAGATCGTGAAAACTACCCCAGTGTTGAACAAAAAACCCGACGAACAAGTGATTTCTAAGCCAACATTTGCTGCTACAGTGGGGATGAAAATTGCTGAGGAGGCCAAAAACATCACTCCGGTGGAAATAAAATACGGTACTCACCTCGGTAAACCAGCTGTTTTCTTTAATGCGCAAGACTATTTCGTTAATCTTGCTGAACAATGTAAACTCACTATAGTTGGAAAATTCATTAAAGGAAAACCGTCTATGGAAGAAATTAGGACAGTTTTTAGAACTAGATACCATCTCAAAGAACCAGTGAAAGTAGCTTACTTTGACAAGAAACATGTGTATTTGGACTTTGGTAACGTTTTAGACTTCAACCACATTAGCTTTAAGAATTTTATTCACATTGGTGAATCTCCTATGAAGATTCTTAAATGGAGCCCTGATTTCAAACCTGAAGAGGAGACAACAATTGCTCATGTTTGGATTTTAATTCATCAATTACCGTGGCACTTGTTCAGATGGGATTTGGTTTCTAGAATTCTAAACTCTGTGGGTACTGCTGTGGCTCCTGATATGGCAACTTACTCCAAATCTAGGGGTAATGTTGCAAAGATAAAAGTGGAGGTGGATCTTCTTAAACCTAGGCTTGATGAAATTTGGTTGGGTTATAACAGACTTGATGGTACAGAAGATGGGGTATGGCTCAAGGTTGAGTATGAAGATGCTCCAGACTACTGTGTTTATTGTAAAATGCAAGGGCATAAAGAACAAATCTGCAGAAACAAAGCAAGGGAGGACAGAATCAAAGCTCAAATTTTGGAAGACAAACAAAGGCAGAAACAAGAAACCAAAATCAATGATGATGGATTCACTACAGTTACAAAGAAAGGAAAATACAATAATCAAAAGAAAGAGGAAAGAGCTCAAAACAAAACTAACAACAAACAAGAGGTTTCTAATAACAAGACTGATAGACAGAAAACCAAAACCAAGCAGGATCATGAAGACAAAGAGCAACAACAAAATATGAAGGACCAGACTCACAGGGATGACAGTATTAATAACAAGAAGGTACAGGGCAAGGAGATCCAAGAGAAGGCCCCAAGTCAACAACAAAAACAGGATATAACACAAGGAATGAAAGAAACCAACGACAATAACAAAGGGAGGACACAAAAACAGCAAATTCAAGATCAACAGGAAACAGTTCACCTTACAAAAGCTGAAAATCCAAGGAAAGCAAAATCTAAAGAAAATACCAACAGCAATGCGGAGGTTAGGAGACAACATCAAGATATCACCAACAAAACCAAGACCAATATGTATCAAAAGGAGGGGCACAGGGTCAATAGCATCAATAACAAGACCAACAACCATCAAAATGAGGGAGACAAAAGGACACAAGATAGTAACAGAGCAGACAAATACAGAATTAATCACAACGAATTGGAACAGGAGAAGAACAACAACAACATGGGCAAGAGAAAGACCAAAAGAATAGAAAAGCAAAAAAGAAAAAACATCAGGGATGTTAGTGAGCAGAAGAAAAGTGAAGAACACAGTGAAGCAGAATCTGAGGGACAAATAATTAAACAACATCAGGACAAATACAAAAGAGAGGAGAACAAAAACACAGAACAAGGCAGAAACAACAACACAGAGGAAGACATGGATGACATTCTCAGTGATGAGTATGAGGATGACATAGGACAAGGAGAAGAGGAGTCATATTATAATTCAGCTACTGACTCAGAATATGATGAAGGCCAAAAAGACTCTGACAGTGATGCAGGTACAGATAGTCTATCAGAAGCTTTTACTGACTACCATCCAACAGATGAAGTTGAAGAGGCTTTCGGAGATATAACTGACAGGGTCAACTTATCACCAAGAGGGGAAACCTCAACATATAGAGGCAGAGGGGGAAGAAGTTACAGATATGCAGCAAATTCAACTAGGAGGGTTAAGGCTATCTCAGATATCAAATGATCAGTGCTCTATCGTGGAATATCAGAGGCATGAAATCTATGGGTGCCTTTGACAGATTAAATCAACTCAAAAGACAATATAAAATCACTTTCATGACTCTTCAGGAACCTTTCTGCAGGAACACCAAAATTGACAAATGTAGAAGGGGTTTGGGGTATCAATTTGCATATGCCAATTGCTCTAACAAGATCTGGATCCTTTGTGATGAATTCTTGGAGTGTAACATTATCCATGACACTGAGCAACATCTCACATGCACTATCAACACTGGTAATGGGCAAATTACAGTCACTTCTGTGTATGCCAAGTGTGAGGCTAACGTAAGGGAGGAGCTTTGGGATGAGTTGAGAAACATGGCTAGTAGTTGTAATAACCCATGGATGGTGATTGGGGATTTCAACTGTATTATAGATCCTGACGAAAAAAGAGGGGGTAATCAACATAGAATGTCTGAGAGCATGCCCTTAATTAATTGCATGATGGATTGTGAATTAGCAGATGCAGGTTTTATAGGTTCAAAGTTTACTTGGTGTAATGGTTGGGCCCCAAGAGAGAGAATCTGGAAGAGATTGGATAGGGCATTGATAAATCAACAATGGAGTCAACAATATAACATCACCACTATTACCCATCTAGTGAGGACAGGGTCTGACCATGCCCCTCTTCTGATAACAGTGTCTAACAATAACAATGCCCCTCCAAGATACTTCAAATTTCTGAATTTGTGGGTGGATGAACCAGGTTTCATGGATGTTGTTCAAAATGCTTGGAATATAGAGACTGAAGGTAGTAAAATGTGGCAATTTCATGTGAAACTCAAAAACACTACCAAAAATCTGTCTTGGTGGTCCAGGAATTGCATTGGAGATATATTCAGTAACACCAAGGAAAAGGAGAAAATGGTCGCAGAGCTGGAAGATCAGTGTCAGCAAAACAATAATGAAGAAAACAGGATGAAGCTTAATCAGGCTAATGCCAACTTGATCAGGCATTATAAAGTGGAAGAAGCTTTTTGGAAACAAAAATCTAGTATCAAGTGGCACAATGAAGGTGACTTGAACACTACATTCTTCCATTCTGTCATGGCTTCCAAGAAAAACAGGCTTCTACTCACCAAAATCAAGAATGATGAAGGAAACTGGATAGAAGGAGTCAATGACATAGCCAAGGAAGCCATTATATTCTTTGAGAAACAGTTCACTAGAGAGAACATTGTTATAGAGGATTCTATTTTAAATAGTTTACCAAGGGTGATTGATCCAGGAGATAATGAGGAGCTGTGCAAACTTCCTACTCTTCAAGAGATTAAAGAAGTGGTTTTTAACATGAACTCGGACAGCTCACCTGGACCAGATGGGGTGAATGGGACCTTTTACAAGAAGTGTTGGGATATTATTGCAACTGACTTGTATGAGATGATACTGGAGTTTTTTTCTGGCAGTGACATACCAAGATCCATATCCCACTCTTGCCTGATTCTTATTCCTAAAGTCAAGCAACCGCAGAAGCTCGATGAATTTAGACCTATCAGTCTAAGCAACTTTTCATGCAAGATTATATCCAAGATTTTAAACAACAGGCTAATCCCATACATGAATAAGATCATCTCCCCCAATCAAACTGGTTTTATCAGGGGAAGGTCAATAACTGAAAATATTATTTTGACTCAAGAAATGGCTCACAACATGAAGGGTAAATATCCTAATGACAATGTGATCTTAAAGCTAGATATGGCAAAAGCTTATGACAGAGTGTCATGGGACTATTTGATTAAGGCTATGAAGCAGATGGGGTTCTCTGAAACCTGGACTAGTATGATATGGAGGCTAATATCCAACAACTGGTACTCCATCAATATTAATGGAACTAGACATGGCTTTTTCAAATCCAGCAGAGGTCTCAAACAAGGAGATCCCCTATCCCCTTCACTTTTTGTAATTGGAGCTGAGCTACTGACAAGGCTACTTGATAGTCTTGTTAATCAAGATTTTATTCCTTTCCAGGTGGATAAGAACAGTCCTACTATGACTCATCTATGCTATGCAGATGATACTATCTTGTTTTCATCTGGTGATCCTCTTTCTCTAGCTATGATGATGAACAAGTTGGATATTTATGAGAGGATTTCGGGACAGCAAATAAACAAAAGCAAATCTGGATTTATCATCCATCCCAAAGCTAATGATAACTTCAAAAATAATGTAAGAGGTGTTCTTTTGGATTCTCCCATATCAAACTCCCTTTTACATATCTGGGAAGCCCCATCTTTGTTGGAAGGAAGAAGATTTGCTACTTCAATGACATGGTAGTGAGAGCTACACACAAAGTAATGGGATGGCATAACAAGACCCTCAGCATCGGAGGCAAAGCAGTGATGATCAAATATGTTCTATCATCCTTGCCTCTTCACATCCTTTCAGTCATACAACCTCCTAAGACTACTATTAAGCAAATAGAGATGGTGATGGCAAATTTCTTCTGGGGAGATACTAATGGTAAACACAAGCACCATTGGATCAAATGGAATGAACTATGCTATCCTACTTTGGAGGGTGGAGCAGGATTTAAAAGTATTCAAAGCTTTTGTGATGCCTTTTCTGCCAAGCATTGGTGGAACTTCAGAACGGGGAATTCTCTTCTCAAACAATTCCTGGAAGCTAAATATTGCAAGATGATGCATCCGGTTGCCAGGAAAAGCAAGCCAGACCAGTCTCAAACTTGGAGAAGGCTCATGAATATTAAAGATAGATGTGAACCTCATATGATTTGGAGTATTGGTGAAGGAAATCTATCCTTTTGGTGGGATAATTGGACAGGGAAGGGTTCCTTGGCCAAATATCTTCAGCTTCCTACTAAATCCAAGAAAACCAGAGTTATAGACTTCATGATTGAAGGAGAATGGTACATGAGCAAGCTTAGATCTGAGCTTCCGGCTAACATTGTAGATGAAATCATGAAAATTAAGATTCATAATGGGCAAGTAGACATGATCAATTGGACTGCTGAACCTAATGGCAAGTTCACTTGCAAGTCTGCTGGCAAAGTATTGAAAAATGCTAGAAATACCACCATGACTGCTCAAAAAATCTGGCATCCAAAGATTCCTTTTAAAGTAGCCTTTTTTATGATGAAGCTACTAAAGGGAAGGATCCCTACAGATGAAAAAGTGAGGAAATTTAAGGTGCATGGCCCTTCGATGTGTAATTGTTGCAAGTCTCATAAGGAGGAGAATATCCAACATCTGTTTGTGGAAGGAGAAATTGCTCATCTATGGAAGAAATTCGGTGACTCTTGTGGAATCAAACTTCACAATGGATCCATCAGAACTATTGCAGTACAATGGTGGCTGGCTAAGACAAAGAACAAAATTCAACAAACCATGTATCAATGCTTACCAATTATCATGTGTTGGGAGATATGGAAGAGCAGATGCACCGCAAGATTTGAAGGGATTAAGGCTACTAAATATAGAATTGCACAACAAGTGATCAGACTGATGATCCTCATTCTCAACAAGCAATTCCCTAGCCTCAATTTCAGAGGTAGGCGCAGGATCTATGTAGCAAGATTGATGGAGCTAAGCCTATTATAACTACCAAGATCATCAAATGGCAAAAACCACCTGATAACATTCATAAGTTGAATACTGATGGATGCTCAAAAGGGAATCCAGGAGAGGCAGCAGGAGGAGGAATTCTTAGAGATCATCAAGGTAATATGAAAATGGCCTTCTACTCTTACTATGGCAACTGTAGCAACAACATGGCAGAGGGTCGGGCTATTCTTAATGGGCTTCAGTGGTGTGTTAGTAATAACTATCATCTGGTTATCATAGAATCGGACTCTCGATGATGGTGAACATGATAAATGGAAAAAACAATACCATGTGGCAAGTTCATGACATTGTCATGCAGATTAGAAAAATCATGGAGAATGGTAATTTTCGGATTCAACTTGCTTGAGAGGCAAATGAAGTTCGACTTAATAGCAAACATTGGAGTTATGGAGAAACATGAAACCTTCTTCACAAGAGACTTTTTCTTTGCCTAGACAAGTGAAAGCTGCTTTGAAGAATGATAGAGAAGGCACTCCTAATTTCGGGATCGAATAAAAAAAAGGGCACTTCAATTTCTTGACATGAGTGGTGGGTTTATTTCTACTTTCTTACCTTATGGGTACATGCTAGGCACTTAGCTTATGGTGTATACTTCTATATAGGCAGTCTCAAAGCCGTAACAATAGCATGGGCACATTTTGTTCAAGGATGAATTATTTATTCTCATTATCCCTCTCAGAGGAAAGGACTATCTTCCCTCTTGTACTCTTATTGCGGATGAAATGCGGTAGGGTCTGGCTTAACCCCCACCACCGAGGTGGCTTAATTAAAAAAAAAAAGGCATGGCATTTTCGGACTTGTCGATGATTTTTACGATGATATTTGTCCCGAAGCTTTACCAACCATTAAACGGGTTGTTGAGGATGCAGTACGAAAAGAGAGGCGAATGGGTGGTTCTTTGCTACGTCTGCATTTTCATGATTGTTTCGTTAATGTGAGATTATTTTTCTCGTACTTAATGTTTTTCATTGCATCCTAATTTCTATTTGTGAAAGCATTTGAGTATTTAACCTAGAAACTTTGATTTTAGGAATGAAATAACATTACCACCTTTATAGGTTTAATAGAAAGTGGGGTCATTGCCTGTAGTTGCTTGAGATGCCATTACTAACATATTTCTTGTAAATGCAGGGTTGTGATGCTTCGATTCTACTTGATCAAACGCCTACTATTGATAGTGAAAAGACTTCTCGTGCTAATAACAATTCTGCTAGAGGATTTGAAGTGATTGATAAAATCAAGTCGGAGGTTGATAAAATTTGTGGAGGTCCAGTTGTATCTTGTGCAGATATCTTGGCAGTTGCAGCACGTGACTCCGTAGTTGCCGTACGTATTACTCCTTCTGTCTTAACATAAGCTAAATCTTTACTTTTCTCTTGTCAATCTTTTCCTACCATATTTGATGCCTAATTTACGGTCCATCGCTGTCCAAATTAATCAATAAAATTCATCAACTACATATTATTTAAAATTGATCAAGCTACAAGAAGAAAATTAAACTAGAATTCCCAATTCAGATTGAAAAAATTAGATATTTTAAGTTCAACATGAAATAAAGAATTAGTATCAACGGAGAGTTTGTTGATTTCGTCCACCTATTATATATGTTTTTGCTGCTAATGTTAGGAAACTTAAGTACAATCAAACTGAAACGTTTTTATATGAACAGTTACATGGACCAAGCTGGGAAGTGAAACTAGGAAGAAGAGACTCCACTACAGCAAGTAGAACCGTGGCCAACAATAATATTCCAACTCCAGTGATGGACTTACCTGCACTTATCAACAACTTCAAGAAGCAAGGTTTGGATGAGGAAGACCTCGTCGCTCTCTCCGGTGGCCACACGCTAGGGTTTGCTCAGTGTTTCACCTTCAGGAATCGCATCTACAACGAGACTAACATTGACTCCACCTTTGCAAGACAACGACAAGCTAATTGTCCACGTAGTGGAGGTAATTCCAACGTTGCTTCACTTGATCCAACTGCAGCTCTTTTCGACTCGAAATATTTTAGTAACTTAGTATCCAAGAAAGGGCTTCTACATTCTGATCAAGCACTGTTTAGTGGAGGAAAGACCGATGATCTCGTTAAGACCTACAAGTACAAACTTGAGGACTTCTCGAAAGATTTTGCCGAGTCTATGATTAAGATGGGTAATATCAAGCCATTAGCGGGAAACAAGGCCGATTCGTGTAAAAGCTGCAGAAGGCGAACTAGCGATCTTTGGTGATCTTTGATGAAATCAAGTGTTTCAGGAATGTGCTTATTTTCAATTGTAATTGTGATGTTTGCTCATTTGTATTCCTATAATACGTCAAATTTTATTGGCCACCCTTGAAAGTTGTGTGGTAATTTCAAATTAGTTTTTCCAAGAATTTGAATCTTAGTTGTTTCATTTGGGGAATTTTTTAAAATTTTTCCGGTGTATGGTGGTGTTACCTTTGCATATCGCCAAAGGTTATAGTTAGAGGGGGATTAGATGTCCTTACCTCATCAATTACAATGCGTGGAGGGATTATAATCCCAGATAAGAACGACTATACAGACGTATATAAAACAGGGTGAAAGGATACATTGAAGATATTAAGACAAAAAAAAAAAAAAATCTTCTTCAGCACCCAAATCAGAGCTTTATCTTCTTATGCAAAAAAAGTACTATTCTTCCTCTATTTATATATGCATGACTTAAAGAGACCATTTGACTCTGGTCCAAACGATAAGGTCCAGCAGTTGTCAAAGGGTAAATAAGAAATACAGAGGATCATCATTCGTCATTAGTAGTACCCCATTTAGCGAGTGCATCCGCACCTTGATAAGCTTCGCGATAGCAATATTGTTAAACACGCAATGAATGTTCCTGGCCATATCTTGAATCAGATTTAAAAGATCTTTCATCTGTAAAGGAATGTTGAAATTACCTTTGATTATTTCCACCACAACCTAGGAGTCACATTCTAGGATAATGTTGTTATAGCTAGCCATTCTGATTAGCCCAGTCCATCCCATATATGCTACTTTTGCTTCAGCCATATTACTAGAATTAAGCCCAAAAGAAGTCGCAATCATTTTGCCCCCGTGGTCTCTACAAATACCTCCAATTACAGCTTCATGCAAGAATTTCATTTGGGGATTACTATCTTCAGAGCTGTTTGACAAATACTCCACCCGTTTCATTTTACTTGACCTCTATACTAATATATATATATATTATATATATATATATATATATATATATATATATGTTTTACTTGTCCATTTTAAGAAATCAAGAGAGTTTTATTACTTTTTTCTCATACTACCCTTAGTATTAACTAACCACATAAAGTTCTAAGTCAAATTTAGAGTTCCAAAGCATTATTTATAAGGTTAGTTTAGTAAAATACACTCTGAATAAAAGCTTTCTTAATGAGTGTGCCAAGTCGATCAACATGGGTCAAGTAAAATGAAATGGAGAGAATTTCCCATTATAAAGCAAATTAATTGCGCCGCGCATACGCCAGTAGTTCCAATGGGACCATGCTGTGCTCAACAACTTCATGGTAACAAGCACTAAGTTTTGGATTGTAATTACTTACTCGTCCTGAACAAGCTAATGCAAGCAGTAATGCCAACAGCGTTAATTGTAATGATGCATAATAGATAAATAAATAAATTCAGTGTTTAACTCCCCCACCCAAAAAAAAAAGTAGTAAGTAAATTGCTGTTGAATGTAGATCGGTTATCTTACGTACTTAATCCAATTGTATTGGTTATTTTAGAGTTTACCTGATACATAAGAGGGGATGAATTATGTATTCCCTATTTTCTACTTATTGAAGAACCTGGTTCTTCAACTTCAGAATTAAGTGACACACAATTACATAATATAATGTAAAATAAGAACACATTCGATTTTACGTGGAAAGTCCCCTTACTCAAGAGAGTAAAACCACGACCTACGACCTGTAAAGCTTCAATTCATTAAACAATAAAAGGCAGTTTTAGGTTACAACTCAATAACTAAAAGGAATAAAACGCGGATGCATTGGCTAAATGGAGTATGAATGAATTTCATTTCAGAATTGAAAAAGAGAAAAAAAAAAAAAAAAGCTCTCAATCCCGATATTCATGCAAACCCTAGATCTACCGTAAAACTACAATATGGCGGCTAACACCGCCGGCTAGCCCTCCATGATGGCTGGATCGGTGGGATTTCAACTCCCAAATGAGTAATTCCCATGTTTACCACCCCATGCAACAGTTACACAAAACAATCCCCATAATAACCATACAAACCAAACCCAAATCCATACTACGAACCCTAATCCTGTGCTCCATGCAGTTACCTATGCATCGTTGTTACAACCTGATGTGTTGAATGCTACCATGCAACAGAAACAAGTAGATCCAATCCCTGAAAAGAAGATTCAATATGTTCAAGGAGTTCCAACGATAAGGTGGACAGAGGCAGAAGTGAAGAGAATGAATGAAATTGAGAATTTGCAATATGCCATGATTGGTAAGTTCTAATATGGTTGGCCAGAGTTGGAGGAACTAAGAACGATTATACCACTTCAATGTGGCATGAAAGGTAAATGTCAAGTTGGATCTTTTAGATCTCGTCATGTGTTGATTAGACTCAATCTTCTGGAGGATTTTACCAATATGACATCTAAAGGGCCATACTATATCAGATTAGAGATGGTTTGTCATATCAAATGAGACCATTGATATATGATTCGAAGTTCAAAGCTGAGGAAGAGACTTCTATGGCAATGGCTTGGATATCGTTCCCAAATCTACTACCTATATATTTTGTAAAGGAATCTCTTTTTTCCTTGGCATCAGTAGTATGTAAACCTCTATATTTAGATTTGGCAACGATTAATAAAACTCGATCAAGTTGTGCAAGGGTTAAAGTGTTAGTTGATTTATTATCAAACAAGCCTAAATCAGTGAATATGGAGATAGAAGATGAAAGTACTGGGGCAGTGAGAATTGCCCAGGTTAAGATTTATTATGATTTCTTGCCTAAATATTGTGTAGAATGTAAATTACAGGGTCATAATGTTGATGAATGTAGAAGTTTGACTCCTGAGTTAATTCCTGTAAAGGAATCTGATATGAAAATGAATAGTAACAAAGGAAAGGTAGAAAATAGAAATGTTACTCATCTAAGGGTGGAAGGAAATGCTAGAACCCTTTCTAGTGGAAAGGTCGGGGGCAATCCTGGTAATTGGAATGTAAAGAGAGGCAAAGGTACTGAAGGAAATTTAGTCTCAGCAGGAGATCAATCCAATAATGGTGCAGAAGTTCAGGTGCATAACAAATTTACTGCTCTTTCAAAGCAAAATGAGAATCATGCAGATCAAGAGGAGGAGAAAGAAGAAGATGATACAGCAATGCAGATGGTACACACCAGTCATGAGAATGATATTACAAAGGAGAAACAAAAGAGTAATAGTAAGATATCAAAGAAAGGAGGAGAAATCCAGGAGATAGAGAAGGAATCGGAGAGTAAAGCTGCAAATGTAGATACTTTGATCAAGGAAAATGATCAAAATAAGCAAGCGGAAAACAGGTTGGTGGACAAAGAAGTAGGAAGAGAAAGTACAAAAGATTGGGTGGACAATTCTTTTGGCAAGGTGCTTCATTGTCAAGAGAAAGGTGGTGTTACAAATGTGGTAACAGATGAGGACACACAAGTGGAGGAAGCAGAAGTGGAAAGTGATTCTTGTTCAATTCAGGCTTTCAACATTTGTCACAAAACACCAGATGATAGGAAATATGCAATTGCAACAGATGAGCATAAAGAGGAGAACAAAACACAAAGACAGGATGGAGGGAGTGTTGTGCAAAATGGAGAGAAAGATGCTGAGCCTCCAGATATTCAGTATACAGAGGTGCTATATTATGATATTGGCTAGAGGAAACAACAAACAAAGCATGGAAGAAAACCAAGTTCATATAGTAATAGGTGCTGTACAATGAATCATAGCTTAGAGTTTGTTTATTTCTGAGCTTTCACTTGAACATTGTTGCTCATACAGATGATTGGTTTTGTTTGATATATAATAATAACCACTTAGTGGTATATTTGATTACAAAAAAAGAAAAGAAAAAAAAAAAGAAGAAAAGGAGTATGAATGGACATGAAAGAACTATTTAATGATCTCAAGGACCTTCCTAAAAATGGGGTATACATTTTGGATAAAGATAACATGGTATCCATCAGACACGAACTGAGGAAGAACATATATGCATAAATGTTTCTAAGTTTTAGGGAGCTTAACCTTTTTGCATTTGGGAGTTTAACTCGCTGTACGTGATAGCTCTTAATAATTAGACTATAGTAAATGCTCCCCTAAGGTTTATTTACTTGAACCTCACGTCTCTATATCTTTCTTTGTTAATGAAATAAAAGGTCCGCGCCTTTGACGTTAACTACATACTTTTTAGACTATAAACTCTAGCCAAGAAAACAAAAACAACTTCCCATGATTGTTTACCTACACAAGTGCTACTCAATAGCAAATAGGTGATGACTTTAGAACAATGAATAAAAGACTCAACATCTAAAGAACTAGACAGGATCCTCTTCCAATCAGGTTCTTTAGTGTAGCAGCTTGATTCCTCCAAAAGCATGTTCTTTGCACTTTTGGCTATATGTTGCTAAGAGTAAATCACAATAATTGCTTACGATAGCGTGAGTGCTTTATATTAAACTCGTATAAGTTCTAAGTAGCGTAGATAAAGAATAAAAATGAGAAAAAAAGTTGCGTGAAATGGTTTTGCTCTTGTTACACATTAATCTTATCAGATGCACTGGTCCATAGTTGCGAAACTATGGTAATTGAAGATATATTAAAAGGGAAGTAACTAAGTAGACCTAAAATCACCTAAATAAGTTATCTCAAAAGACTTACAATCTCCTAGAATAAATGCATACTTAGCATAAATATTAGGATACAATAAAAGAAAAAGATTTAGATATATAATACCAATTAATCGTGATTGAGGTTTATTACTTCACTTAGCTAGAAGTCTTGTTAGATCAGTTTTGCATGATATATAATAGGAATGAAGAGAACTTCTAGTGTTAGCTAGAGAACCTAATAAATCTTCAACTAACTGGATTGTGACCAGCCTAAATGGAACGACATGTTAGTTATGATTCATATTGCTGACTTATTCTAGATGAGGATTGAGGCATAATTGTTATAGTTCAATTTGAGATATTGTAGAAGAGTACTTGCCTTATTCTCTGATGTACTATAATTTCACTTAACGGGATTAGCTATCCTCAACTAGTGACATAATAGTGTAATGGATTCTATAGACCCTTGATGTACAACCAGGTTAATATATTTACTTGCAGACTTCAACGTTGACAACTTAACATTTGGACAATCGACACCTTGCTAGCTAATACCACATAAACTTTTCTTCTTTTTCATTATTTTATTCTCATCAATGAGCACCATGCAAATTGATAATATTATAGGCGTCTTGGAGTATATCATAGTATTTTTTCTTTCTTATATTTTGGACTTTGACCTTAAGGTTCAATATCATAGAAGTACATAGCACCTGAATCATAGCCCAAGACCAACTCTAAGGAAGCTAGATTGTATACTCCTAAATTTCGATAACAACTACTATTAATGAAATTATATGTAATTTTGCCTAAAGATTACAAGATTCCGTTTGTTGCGGAGACAATTTTGCTACATTCTAACCAATTGTTCAATTAATACAAATTTCATCAATTTGATTCTCCAAAATCAGTATACCTTCACAAATTAATAGAGACATAAAACGTAATTTAAACGGAGTTGTTGATCTACTCATCACATATCTTCTCTTCATCAATATTTTGTTTAATGGACTTTTCGGTGAGACGCGTTATGGCCATGGGCCATTAATTGATTAATAATATTGAATTAACATATCTTATAAGTAATGACAGAGCGAATAAAATAGAACAGTGGAAAGTATCCACTCTATTCTTGAATGAATTAATAATAAAGACCTTTAGCACCAATGGTTACCCTCATTGTAACTAATTTATTTGCATGTTGTTAACATTGACATATAATAGATACTCGAAGAAAGTTTTTGTAGATATAGTCCACGTTGAATTGTTATTCGTCTTTCTATATTTTGTTTTAGCTAATTATTTTTTCTTGTGTTAGATAAGTCGACTTTTTCTCCAAATTTGGAGTTGGTAGTTGCTTAATATTATTGCTGTGCAAACCTCCTCAATAACTCCCTCTTAACGATATCAGCATACATAATGTCATAAACCATTCTTGTGAACTAAATCTTTTGGTCATATCCTCATGGAAAATGTTTCTTATTCTTTAAATTTTACATCTCTGTCGCCAGCTCCAGTCTTCTTTCATTTTTCCATCACTTAGAGGTCATCCAATGCATGCGTGGATAAAATTATCATCCAATGCATGCGTGGATAAAATTATGTAGGGATTCTAATGTAAGGACTGTACAATACAAAAATTAATATTCTGTGGACAAATATTTGGTCCATGTTGTATGGGTAGAAATCTCAATTACATAAATGTTCATGTGAACTCGCAAAAGAAGATGAAATGAAACGGAAAAAAACACCGAAGAAGTAGAATCGATGCAACGCCGTGAACATTTACTGCAACATACCAAGAAAGTCTCGGAGATGCCAGAACGGGATATACGGGATAGGGAAGTAATTACGTGTTATGACCATAAAGGAAACAATAACGCATGGCGAGAATCACAACATTTATGATTAGTCATTAACTCAGGAGTTAACGACATACGTTGCATCACAACGGGCAGATCAACTTGTAGACCTATAAATAGCTTATCATTTGTACATTTTGGGGGTGGGGGCATACAAGAGAAATATACTGAAAGCTTTACTTTCTTGCTCAATCTTCTAGTTCATATTGATATTTATGCCAAGTTCTTATAATTGACGAAGAGAAGGAAAACTAGATTGGAAGCACTCATAACGAAAAGAATAAGTTTTCTTTCTCTTCTTATTATCGTTTAAGTTTTTAACTGTTCATCTTGTTAGTTCGATCAAAATGTTTAGTTTAAATCAAATTACTATCTACTGTAGTTAACCCCTTTATTTCCTTTATATAAATTTAACTAATTGGGCAAAGTACGAATTTTGACTCAAACAGTTTGGCGCCGTCTGTGGGAATTCTACAGTTGGTTTTATAGTTTGATTTTACTTCACACAAGCATTAATTTCCTGGTATCTTTTTCTGTCTTTGTACTCAGATATGACAGGAATTACACCTCCACCCGTTGATGTTCCACATACTAATGACGGGATTCGAGATCCCAATGAAGATGTATTGGTTGATGAAATAGCCAGGACAACGGAAAACACATCAACTGCAGACCAAATCAAGCCTCCATCCCAATAAATTAATTGCGTGATTTCCTGAAAGGAGAAATGGCAGAAGTGATGAAGCAAATGATGAGTGAATTGTGTCATAATCCCGCGGGACCACTCCCAACGAACGGGGTTGCTAGTTCGAGTCGACCTGTGCCCTTCGGGCAAAGGAACGTAAACGGCAAATCAAATCTCGGTGTGCTCGGTGTTACATCAGAAACGGGGTTGCATATTGACATCGGTGATCCCACTATCCCCGAACCAATATTGCAACTATTTGAGGAGCATATGAAGAAGTTTAAAGAGCACGAGGAGCGAATCAGCAGGATTCCCGGAGCCCCGCCAGCTGTTAAAAAAGAGGACGATAGTGATTACATCTATCATCCGTGGAAAGATTCGACGGATCTGGAACATGTTCCCAAAAGTTTCAAGTTGCCAAAAAATTAAAAAGTATGACGGGACCACTGATCCTCAGGATCATATAACTGCGTATACTTCACCAATTCGGGCCTGTGACTTGGGACCAAAAATGACTTCGTGACTTGGGACCAAAAATGACTCGGTCTGTGATGATTAAACGATTTGGTCAGGCACTGACGGGAGGAGCACTAGATTGGCACGCAATCTTGCCTCCAAATTCAATTGAGTCCTTCGCAGACTTAATAGATAAGTTTAAGAAAGCGCACACGGGGGCAAGAAAAGCAGAGAAAAGGACGGAAGACATATTCAATATCAAACAGAGGAAGGATGAGACTCTGCAAGAATTTGTTCATCGTTTTCAAAAGCATCGCAACACTCTACCTTAAATTGAAGACAAATGGGCAGGAATTGCTTTTCAACACACCTTACACCCAGAAGGGACGCCGACGACGAAGGATCTTGCCAAACATTTGGTTGAATATCCGACAATCACATGGGATGATATATACTATCAATATTGCTCGAAGACATGGATAGAACAAGGTATTATCAATACAATTATGAGAAGATCACCACCACTGGTTAGGGAGGTCACGGCAAGGACCAATTCCAAAAGGACCGATGGGGATCAGAGATATAGAAGAGAACGTTACGGCCCTTATTATTCACGAGGGAATTAGGAAGATACAAGGAGAAGCCATCAATATCGATGAAGGACGTCCTGACTAAATCACAATCCCGAAGCTCCAAAGCTCACGGAGTACAATTTCTGTGTTTCCACACTGGAGGTATTAGCTGCTTTAGATAAGTTGGGGAATCGAGTCAAATAGCCTAGTAAGATGAAATCGGATCCAAGAAGAGGAATCCAGAACATTTCTGTGAGTTTCACAAAGTCCATGGTCATAAAACGGAAGATTGCCATGCTCTTTCACTAGAAGTTGCAAATCTTTTACAGCAAGGGTACCTTAAGAAGTTGCTCTCGAAAAAGGCAAGCAGATATATTCCCAAAATAGGGAACAAGGGGATCCACCGCCACTTCCAGAACCAAAGAAGGTAGTCAATTTCATTGCGGGAGGAGTAGATGTCAACAAAGTCACATACACCTCAGACATCAAATTCAAGAGGGTGACAACATGAAATGAAAAAAGGCATAGACTAGCTCTCCTCGAAAACAGTATCACTTTCGACGAAGTCGATACCGATGATATGCAATTTCCACATAATGATGGGTTAGAAATTACTTTACGAATTTTAGATACTGACATTAAACGTGTTTTCATTTATCAGGGAAGCACAATCAACATCATTAACATCAGGGTAATGGAGGAAATGCAAATGACGAACAAGATAATCCATAAATCCATCATGCTCGCCAGGTTCAACATCTTGACGGAGAGGACTTTGGGGGGGGGGGGGGATCACGTTGCTGGTGGTAGCAAGAGGAGTGGAACTAGAAACTGCCTTCTCGATCATGTCATCAGAGATGACTTATAACATGATAGTTGGATACCCTTGGATTCACACCATGAGAGTTGTGCTATCAACATATCACCAGGTGATTAAATTTCCAATGCCATGGGGCATAGGTGAAATTCGTGGAGAACAAAAGATTTCCTGAGATTGCTACGCTATGGCTTTAACAAAAGGTTTACCAAAAGTAAAACCGTTTGAACCAGCAAGTGAAGTTAAGAAGGATAAAAAAGTTTATCAAATACTACAACAAACAGAATCAAGAACACGTGATTCCAAAAAAGAAGTTATACGGGATCCAATAGTGGAAGAAAAGCCAACGACAGTGGTTGAACACCTCAATCCAGTTAATTTGTACGAAGCATCTCTGGAAAAGTGCACCTTTCTCGGTTGCAAGCTAAGATAACCAGATAAGTACACTTTATTTTTACATGACAATATAGACCTATTTGCTTTTTGCCAAGCAAACATGACGAGAATAGCACCGGAGATGGAAACACATAAGCTACATATCGATCCTTATCATAAAGCTGTGAAGCAACCCTGAAGAAGGTTCCTCGAAAATAGAAGAAAATTTATAAAGGAAAAAGTCCAAAGACTTCAAGATGCCGGATCTATTAGGTCGGTGGACCACATGGAGTGGGTTTCAAATGTAGTGGTAGTTCCAAAAAAGAATGGCAAGCTACGAATGTGTGTGGATTTCACCGACCAGAACAAAGCCTGCCCGAAGGATCCATTTCCCCTTCCTCACATAGATCAGATGATAGATGCGGCCAAGAGTTATTAAGCTTCCTTGATGCATATTCCGGGTACAACTAAATCAAAGTGAATCCTCCAGATCAAACGAAGACATCATTTATAACACCAAAGGACTTACATTGTTACAATGTGATGCCGTTTGGACTAAAAAACGCCGGTGCCACGTATCAACGGTTGGTTACAACAATGTTCAAAAATCATTTGGGAAAGACAATAGAAGTGTACATCAATGATATGGTCGTGAAGTCTGAGAAAGCTGAAGATCATCTAGACCATCTAAAAGAAACTTTCGCGATATTACAACAATTCTACATGAAGTTGGACCCAGAAAAGTGTGCATTTGGTGTATCTTCAGGAAAATTCTTAGGATTCATGGTTTTGAAATGGGGAATAGAGTTAAACCTTGATCAAATAAAAGCGATAGATAACATTCCCGATGAGCTTAAGTAAAAAAGAGGTGCAAAGCTTGACTGGACGAGCGGCAGCACTATCTCAATTCATTTCAAGGTCGTCAGAGAGATTTCACAATTTTTTCTCTGTATTAAAGAAATAACAAGACTTTGAATGGACTCCAGAATGCAAGAAGCATTGCAAGAACTCAAGAAGTACTTATCGAGCCCGCCGTTGCTATCAAAACCAAAGCCCGAAGAGAAGCTGTTACTGTATCTCGCAGTATCGGAGGTATCGGTAAGTGCAGTTCTTGTACGCGAAGAAAAAGGTAAACAATCTCCTATTTATTATGTTAGAAAAACACTCCTTGGTACTGAAACAGGGTACCCGCACTTAGAGAAATTAGATTTAGCCCTAATACATGCTGCTAGAAAATTAAGACATTATTTTCAAAGTCACCCTATCGCCTCTCCATAGGTCGGAATTGTCGGGTAGGTTAGCCAAATGGGCGATCGAGCTCACTGAGTTGGATATAACCTACCAACCCCGAAATGCTACAAAATCACAAGTACTTGCTGAATTTGTTGCCGCTTTTAGTTCAAAATTATCCTTAGAGGCAGAAAAAAAGCCATTGCGGCTTCAGGATCATCCTCAGGAATGTGGACCTTATATAGAGATGGAGCATCCAATGAAAATGGCTCGGGCCTAGGGTTAATCCTTAAGGTTCCCATCAGAGAGGTTGTTCGCCAAGCTATTAAATGTCCAAAGATTACAAAGAACGAAGCTGAGTATGAGGTTGTTATTATAGGATTAAAACTTGCTTTGGAGTATAGAGCTGAGAACATCAAAGTACACTACGATTCGCAATTAGTTGTCAATCAGGTTAATGGGACTTTCAGCATAAAGGAACCACGTATGCAGAAATATCAAATGCAAATAGCTGAACTCGTTACAAAATTCAAGGAGTGGGGACTGGAGCAAATCCCACGAGAGAGCAATGCAGAAGCGGACGAGTTGGCAAAATTAGCATCGGGAGCTGATCCAGTAGAGCCAGGAAGCAAGAATGTAATACATCTGTTACATCTAGTTTCTTGTAGCACTGAAATACATGCGACCCCAACTCAGCACACGATTGGCGGAATGAGATGCTTGATTACCTACAACATGGGACTTTGCCCACTGATCAAAAGAAGCCAAAAAATTATGAGTAAAATCAGCCCGGTATTGCTTAGTATATGGAGAGTTATATAGAAGGACATTCTGAGGGCCATCAGCTAAATGCTTAGGGCCTGCTGATATGGAATAGGTAATGCAAGATATACATGGCGGATACTGCGAAAACCATTTCGGAGGAAGGTCGCTAGCACGATGCCTGTTACGAGCAGGATATTATTGGAACACAATAGGCAAAGATTCTTAAAACTTTGTTCGAAGATGCAAGGAGTGTCAGAAGTATGCATCGGCGATACATCAGCTTACGGAACCCCTCCATTCAGTTATCACCCCGTGGCCATTCATGAAATGGGGACTCGACATTATAGGTCCATTCTCACAAGCCAAAGGTAAGTGTTATGTCCCGTGTTTTTGCATAATCGGAAATTATGGAAATAATTAAGACTTGTGCGTTATGAGGAAATATTTTGATTTTAGTTAATACGCTTATGTCGTTTATGAAAATTTTGGTGTAAAGATATCGGGTAAGTGTCACACCCTATTTTAACCGGGGCTAAAGTAGAGTATGACCTTTTGGTGATTCCTGTTTATTTTGTTTAGTTTAAGGAGTCGCCACCTAATTATTTACGGTGAATTAGGGCACCTAAAATTAATTAAAGTAATTATCTAAAGTTGATTTTATTTTAAAGTCTACGAAACCAAAAGATCTGAGTAAGGGTTCAATTAGTCTAAAGGGAAGGTATTAGGCACCCTTTAAGACCCATTAACAATGGTTAACCGACCGGACTAAAATTTAATTAGGCTTAAATGTAAATATAGTATTTTAAACATTTAAGAAAATATCATGAAAGTATTGCTAAAGTTGTAGATAGAAATAAAATGTTGTTTAAAATAAGACTTGTAGAAAAGTAGTGATTGAATGAAAAGGTTTGATTATAAATAGACCAAAAGAAACAGAATGAGTAATGTTTATACGTTTTTGGAGAAAATGACTAACAAACTTAAAAGAGTTATAAAGTTATATAGAAAGATTATTAGTTCGAAGTATATTGTGCGAAGGTTGTTTTAAAGCAAATATGTATTTCAAGCGTTGGAGAGGAACTAAAGTGAAAAGTTATCCGTTGAAACTAATTTGCCTTTCATTTCTTAGAATAAGCTAACATTAATGTAAGATTTGTGACGTTTTAAACTTCTAAGGCAGTAAACATAAATTATGATTCTCCTAGCCAAAAGATGTAGTCATGCTATTTTGAAAATCAATTACTTAAATAAATGTTGTAAATACTATAAATAGTTTTAAAAATAGAACTAAATGTAATTTGTGGAATTAACTACCCATTACTAACTAAAACCCTTAATGTCACTAAGGTTTATCTAAGTTAGCAAACAAAATGTTAATCATATAATACACGTCAAATGCACATAAAAATAAAATAGAGGAGAAGGAATGATGCAAATGGGCTCAGCCCATTAGAGAATGCTGCTGTCCGCTACTGTTGGGCCTCGGCCCAGAATTTATTTTTTTTCGCTGCGGGTGGGCTGACTCGAGAAGATTTCATTGGGCTTTGCCCGAAACCAAATGCGGGAGGAGATGGCAAATCGCTCGGACTCGTATGCGAGATGTCATGCATAAAAATAAAAAGAAAAGGATTAATATACGATCAATGGATAATGTTTAAAACGTATAAAACACAAACTCAAACGAATCGGCAGAGCATATATATTCTATGTAAATATATTAGTCGGGTGCCTAAACTGCCTTAACCAATGTTAAGGAAAAGCGCTTAATGTTCAGCAATAAGCATTTTAGCACCTCTATATTCAAACAAACAAACAAAAAAAGCATCAAAGTGTACCAAATAATACACTGAAGAACAACAGTTTGCACCATTAAACTCCCTGATTCATTACTATATGTATCTTTTAACAAAGGTATTCCCATAACTAAAATGTTTGGTAAAGTGGAAAGTGAAAACAAAGTAATGGCCCATTCAAGGGACCCTCTTGAACTAATTCTTGACCAAATGGCTAACACAAATAAGACTATGATTTTTGAAGTGTATCAGCAGCAATAAACCTGTAGTTCATTGCATATGGATTGTTTGAAGCAATGAAATGAAAAGACAACAATGGACAGCAAAAAAAAGCAACAAATCTGTTAATACCAGAAACATTGGTCAGGGGCAAATATTTTCCACCATTTTACTGAACCATAAGCTAAGATCATAGCTACATATAGTGGAACTACAGCAGTTAGAATATGGTAAAGGTCTGAAAATGATATCATTTTTTCTTAAAAAGATTCACTGAACAAAGTAGAGATAAAAAAAAATGGATTTTTGATCACAAAACTCACATGGGGTTTTGCAAGAACACAAAAGATCCAAACTAAAACTTCACGAACCCATTTTTCTTCTCTAAAGCGACTAATTTAGTGATTTCAAGATTAAACAAAAGAAAAAATGAGTTCAAGAACAAAACCCCCACTTTAGTTTTTCTCTTCTTCCTCACCACTAAACCATAGACTTCAGTATTTGTAAGTGCTAGAAAAGAGTTACTAGCACTAGTGATTTTAAAAGGGAGGAGATAAAATTCACATACTAACAAGGGAATGTTCATATAGCAGAACTTCAAGTGTTTACTAATTAATCTCGACAAAGTGCGGAATAATTTTAAAAAGGGGCAGAACTAACTTTGAATACTTTTACCCATTTAAAGGAATATATTCTGAGATGTTTAGACATTAAAGCCAACATCTAATTACAACATCAGCTACATAGTTTAAACAACACTCTTGAAGAACATGCAAACAGTCTGGACCAACCATCATTCTCAACTCAGAGGTCTAAACTTTATACAAACATAGCTTCAGATAGACCAAACTGAAACTTAAACATGGAGATACTATCATGCGTCAAGCTGAAAATTAAACCAAACTAAGATAGGAACGGATAGATATCATTAACTAGAAGAAAACAGTAGCATGCATAATACTACTAAGGTATTGAACTGAACCTAACCAACCGGAAATGGAACAAGGTTTAATACACGACTTGTTAAGGAAACTAAACACAGAATTCGGATTTGGAACCAAACAGATTTCAACAACCAATACCGACATATTGTATAATCATTTTTATCGTGTTTAAATCTAAGCGGATTACATTCATGATAGGGTATATTATTTGAACAAATAGAGTAAAAGAGAGACAATGTTGGCCTGTTCTAATCATACACGTAATATACCTAAGACATACACACAGTGGTGTGTTTATCAAATGTATATTGAATGTTAATCTTCTTCTTATCTTGATAACCCACTGTCTATCCTATGTATATGCGGTTTTAAATATGTCCTAAATCCTGGAAATTCATTCTAATCATCCAACTACAACAGACATCTTTCGAATTCCATTTTTTAGCGATCAATATCCTATCCTAACAGCTCCCAACATCAAACAAACGATACAACAAAGAAAATATATAACTACTCAAGACAGCAGAATAACTTAAATTCTTAACCCAAGCAGAAATTAAAGACGATAAGCGATAAGTGTGTCGAAGTTTACCTTTTTTGTGCGCAGTGAACGGAGGTCGTCGGGATCTCGAATCTACTCGAACACGACGAGCTCGAAATCAATTAAAGTAACTAAAGCTTCAAATTGGAAAGTGAAAATAGAGTAATATGTGGCTATTTTCAGAACGAGGCTATCTTTCGATGAGGATTTCAGTCCCAAATCTTATAATTTCAACAGAAGGTTTTTTTCTGATTTTAAAATAAAATCAAGACTAAAGTATAAACGAAACCTAAGACTTGAGGACAGGAAACTTGTGTATCCTCCCAAAACCTGAGAAATCCCCCCCTTAAAACGATTCAACACGGATTCTATTTATAGGGTTTTGTTTGTATTAAAGTAAAGGGAGGAGCGTATGAGAGAGAGGAAGCGGGGACAGGCGTGGTGGAAGGAGCGTGAAGCGTGGGGGACAACAGTGAGTGGAGGGGAGCGTGATGGTGGTGTCGGGTGGAAAGAGAAAGAGAAGAGTAGAGAGAGAAGAGGGCGGGGAAGGGGGCGGCTGAAGAGGAGAGGAGAAAGAGAAAGAGAGGTAGGGTTAGGGTAAAAAAATAAGGATATTGGGCCGGGTCAATAATTCGTTTGGTTTCATTTTTTGGAATGATAGTGGGCTCAATTGGTCCGAAAATTTGGGTAATGGGCTGGTCGTTTAAATTAAATGTGGGATGATATAATGTGGGTTGTGGGTTGTTTATTTGGGTAGGAAAATAATACTGTATTTGTATTTTGGGCCATTAATTTGGCTGAAAATTGTGGATCCTTCCTCCGCTATTTAATTATTCTTGGGCTTCTAATTTGATAAATAGTACAATATATGATATGTGAAGACAATTAACAATTAATATGTAAAAAATAAGGATTTAGCAAAGTGTTGTCTTGTAATTAATTTGACGGGTCCGAACCCAAAAATGAAACGATGACAAACATTAAAAATTTGTGATAAAGTAATGCTCATAATGTTGAAAATAAAAGTAGCGATATTAATAGTAGTTGCAAATAAAAAATAGTGAAAAATAAAGTATCTAGCTTGTCAGTAAATTTAGAAACCCGAGTAAATTAAATAAAGGAGGGACAAAATTGGGTGTCAACAGATGCCCCTCTTCGACCGGAGATGATGTAAGAATCTTTGGGCGAAGAAGTTGACGTAGTAGCCAATTTTGTTCCGACCAATCAAATATGAATTTGTAAGAAAGTACGGTTTAGGAGAATTGGTGGAAAATGTTATGAGGACCGAAGGAATTATGGAAAATTATGGCCGAACCTCAGTTTCAAGTTGCCTACATATCTCGGGTTGCACGAGAATCAGGCCATGTGTAGTTCGAGAGTTTTTGTGGATTTATAACTGTGCGGGGGTTGTAGACAGATGACAAGAATGTTCGAGAATGGAACATATGTTTATAGCTTCCTAATTATAAATGTGGTGCACAACACACCCATAAGTAGGACTCTACTAGATACGATGTAAATTCTCCAAAAATGCCCCAGTGTTGAGTTATGGAAACGCTGGGGATGTAGAAGGAATGTAAGATTGTGAAAAGAGTTGATTGAGATAGAGTTTTAGTGGGGATATGAAAGAAAAATTAACCTATGCAGCACGTGTTTGTGGACATAGGCGGAGTTGAGTTCGAGAGTAGATCCGTGACCCTTGCTTGTGAGTTTGATATTCCTCTTCAGCAAGTTTGCCTCAGTTCACTGCGTAAGATAAAGTTCCACGTTGTGCTTATGTCTCTGTAAATTGCACTTTCTGTCAAAAGACTGAAATTCACGTCAAAGTTAGTAATAAAGTGGAAAGTATAAAATTATAAAGAGTGTAACATAATAGTAAATACGAGTGTGAGAATGAGGATGAAGCCGTGTGGCTTATAATGAGGCAGTGTGGCCAAATGTCGTCTCTGGTTGTCTTCAGGGACTTGAATGAATGCACGATGTTTATGCTGAATATCTCCAGTTGTATTTGAAGACTTCAATGATAATAAGGCCTCATTTTGTCTTCCGGGACTCGATGATATCTCCAGTTGTCTTCGGAGCCTTGATGATAATTCCTGTAAAATTCAAGGTAAAGTTGTTAAAGTTGGTAAAGTGAATGATAAAGTAGAGAGTAAGGTCATAGCGTAGCCGTCTGGCTTATGCATGTGAGGCGATCCCCTCACGGTTGTGTAGCCAAATGATGCCCCGGTTGTCTTCGGAGACTTGATGATGATCCCTCTCAGGTTGTCTTCGGAGACTTAATGTTGATTCATGTGAGGGTAGCGAATGATGTTGTCTTCGGAGACTTGATGATGATCTCCGGTTGTCTTCGGAGACTTGTTGATGATCTCTGGTTAAAGTTGTGAATGATAAAGTAGAGAGTAAAGAGACTTCATGTTGATTCCTCCGGTTGTCTTCGGAGACCTCATGTTGATTCCTGCAAAGTTTAGGGTAAAGTGGTTAAAGTAGGTAAAGTTAATGATAAGAATGTAGATTCCTGTAAAAGAGAGGGGAAAGTGATAATATAGCCGTTTAATACGATGATGTTGACGGTATCGTGATAAGCCAAAAGCGACACGTAATCCTGATTCAATTCCTCTTCAATCTCGGTAACCTACAAAACAGGTATAATTGTTAATAAAGTCATGAAGTCATTGTAATAAAGAATGAAAGTAGAGATGAAGTTGGAAGTAAAGCCGTTTGGCTTTTAAGGCGAGAGGCTTCTCGGCCATGCTGATTGATGGACTTGACCGTTGATCCCGCGATTTTAGGTTCTGCGCACTCAAAGAAAAATTCTTAGTTTGGGAGGGGGAAGTTGATTCGTGTTGACTTGAAGCTTGACGTTGTTGGCACTCCATTCGTCTTGTTTGTTTGGATCTTGTGATCTCCGTTCAAGCCTCGGTAGATGAAATAGTGAAACAATTGAAAGAAAGTATTTCATTTGAAAGGTAAGTATGTAAGATATGTATAAGGAAATGTAACTATATGTATATAAGTTGTAAAATACATATATGCAAATGGATGTATGTAAGGAAAGATATATATGTAAATATATATATAAGTTGTAAAAATATTTACGCAACCTCGGATCGTGACATAATTGAAAAGTCATTCGTCTATACTAATTCTTGTCTAGTAGCCTTAATCTCGTCGATGTCTAACTCGTTCTTGTCTAATCTTTCAAAATATGCCCCTTTTGTCTCGAAGGGTGTACTAAACTATATTGTGGTGTGACCGAACCTTATATAGGTTGCCTACGTATCCCCCAAAGGAATCAGGTCGGAAGAACGTAGTTCGTAGGGTACCTAAAATGGTTTGAAATTTTCTAATGGACCGAACCCGATGTGGATTGCCTACGTATCCCACCGAGGGAATCGAGGTCGGATTTGTATAAATGGTTAAAGGTTTGTTGGCTTTCTACCTAAATGTGACTGACTCGTCTATTGATAGTTTGCGAATCCCGCCGAGGGAATCGGGCCATGCGTAATTATTCTTAGGCAATAAGGATTTTTGGATCTTTTGTTGTAATGCAACCGAACCCTATGTATGTCGCCTACGTATCCCACCACGGGAATCAGGTCAGCGTAGTTCGTACGGATTATTAAAGGAAAGGTTGCAAACTAGGTTGTCTAACCTTATGTCGTCTTTTGATTTTCTTGACTGATAGCTAGCTTTCAGGCTTATGTCATCACCTATTGGCTATTTGCTTTCTTCCAAATGGAATCTTGTCTTCTAATTTCTTTGTTATTCTCTCGAGGTGTACTTGATTCATTCGTTCGTTTTTATGTCACAATCGTACGAGTTAGCGATTTGATAAATAAAGTAGAAAATAATAAATAGATGATTAGAGAAAATCGAAATGCATTCATAAGCTTCCAAAAGATGAAGCAAAGCAAACAAAAGTTTTGGGCATGATTCAAGCCTTAATTTAAAATTGTGCTATCATAAAAAGTTCACTACGTTCCGAACTACCGAGGTTCCGGCGAACCAAGGACGGAGTACAAGTCCACTTCTTCGGTAGTTTCTCCGGTTCGGCACCCGGATGGTCGGTGTCTCGGTGTTGTGAGTAGTTGTAATCTTCCCTGGTGCAACAAAGTTGGAGACATGCCCTCTCCATCTTTCCAATTGGCGCAATGGCCTCTTTCAAATTCTTGACTTCTTCGATAGTTATCATGTTCACGTTTGCGTTTTCGTGAGTAGGCAAAGGGATTGTTGTTCACATTGAAATTCGAGCTCCGAGTGGTGGATTGCTCCTTCCTTAATCAAGGCTTCAATTTGTTTTTGAGGCCATAGCAATCCTCGGTGGCGTGCCAAAGAACTCCGAATGATATGCACAATGCTTGGAGCCATCAAACCATTTTGGAATAGGATCGAGAATTTTCCTTCAATATAGGTTGTACCACGCTGCGGCTTTCGATCTTTCGAACAATTGAGCCAAGGTTCAGCGGGCGAGTGTAATTACGGGTGTTTTTTATAACGGGGTTTGAACGGGCTTTATGTGTGGTACGTGGTCGATTTTGGTAAGTGGGAGCTTGACATATTGGTATGGGTGTGGGTTTTGATAGTGAGGTGCTTGGGGTTGGTAGTAATTTGCTTGGGTGTTGTAGACGAGGGTAAGGGAATAGTGGAGCTTGGTGGGGTTCGGTGTGGTGGTAAGAGTGGAAAGGGTTGTTGTGGATGGTCAAAGTATGTAATGTCTTGGTTTGGTGGGTTTAGAGCGGTAGTTGTAGGTGGTGGATTAGTGTTGGTAGGTAAAGGAATATAAGGAGTGTGAACTAGTGATTGATTTGGTGGGTTGACGGATGGTGGATTTGTGCGGGTGATTGAAGGAAAGTTGTTGTTGGTGGGTGCATTATTTCGGGGGAGGAGAATGTTCAGGAACTGGAGATTCAAGTGATGGCAAACGAGACGGGTTTGGTGTGACGTCCTTAGGTTCAGGAGATGGACTTTGGAGTGTAGCGGGTAAGTTGGTCATGTTTTTAACCCGATTTAGTTCTTCGCGTAGATCCTCGATCTCCGAGTCGGGCGGGCGATATGTTCATCCTGTTGAATGGTAGTGCTATGTTCGGAAGTCCCAAGGGGATCACTAGAGACCACGATGTTTTCTGAATCAGTTGAAATAGACGCGGCCGGATCAGACATAGTAATTTCCTTTCCTTGAACCATCCAATTGCGTCGAGGTAACGAAGACATCTTTGACCTTGTGAGGTAAGGATGGTCGGCCATCTCGAGTGTCAACACGAATCAACTTTAGGAATAAAAATAAGGAAACATAAACAATGCAAATGATATTAGTTTTGTGATCACATAAAAAAATCAAGCAAGTTATGTCAGCAAATAAGTCAAACAGGTTGTCACACAAATGTACGCGTCCTAATATGCATGTGACCTCTTTGCGCCAGAGGTAGGCCTAACGTTTGTTTGAAGGGTAAAGTGTACCATAATATGTCGTTCCATTGCTTTTGATTAATTAAACAAATTCTATTTTCCAAAATAAAGTACAAAATGTTAATATTTATTACATATTAAATGAATACAACATAAAGTATTTCTTAATACAATTTTCTACGTCTAAATGTACGCTCCATTTTGTGATGTCACCGATCTTCGCATTTGTTGTACCCTAATGCAAATCCATACCTTTCATAAGAAAATGTTAGTCAATCCCACCCTCCTAAAGTTTGATTAATTAAAGCAAATAGTCGATATTTAGGCACGGTTACCCTTCAAACATGCACATAAAATATGATTTAGTGTCACTTGGGGTCGTGGACCCACTTGGACGTTTGGGTAAAGTCATCTAATGGATTTAATACGCCAAGGGTATTAAACCTCCTAGGTCATGAAATGTATGCCCCTAATAACGGGTGTTGGTTTAGCTCTATCCTAGGTTGACTAAGAGTTGATTTACTAGACACAAGGTTCCCCCGAGCGGACTACTCGAGTGAGGCTACGCGGTCACCGTTATTCGGACACCCGCGCATGCGCCAACTCTCCTAAAATTTGGATTCTTTGAAGAAATTTGCGGGTGCGCAAAACACACCTCGCGTGTACGTGTGATAGTGTGAGTTTTCCGGAAATGGAGGAAAATGAACGGAATGACAATTTATTAAAGCAAGTAACACATAAACGAGTTTATATCAAAAACGATGTAATAGCGTTTATATCAAACAAACAATTAATAGCATGTAAAATCAGTTATCAATCAATAAAGCAATTAAAGTAAGCACACAAAGCCTATTACTAAGTCCGTTATGGTTAGAACCTAAGTGATTCCCCAGCGGAGTCGCCAAGCTGTCACACCCCATTTTAACCCGGGCTAAAGTAGAGTATGACATTTTGGTGATTCCTATTTGTTTTGTTGTTTTAAGGAGTCGCCACCTAATTATTTACGGTGAATTAGGACACCTAAAGTTTATTAAAGTAATTATCTAAAGTTGATTTGTTTTAAAGTCTACGAAACCAAAGATAGAGTAAGGGTTCATTAGTCTAAAGGGAAGGTATTAGGCATCCTTTAAGACCCATTAACAATGGTTAACCGGCCGGACTTAGGTGAATTTAATTAGGCTAAGTGTAAATATAGTATTTTAAACATTTAAGAAAATAGCTTTATAAGTATTGCTAAAGTTATAAATATGATAATGTTATTTAAATAAAACTTGTAGAAAAGTAATATGAAAAGGTTTATTATAAATAAGTAATAGTAATGTTTATACGTTTTTGGAGAAAATGACTAACAAACTTAAAAAGAGTTATGAACTTTGGATAGAAAGATTATTAGTTCGAAGTATATTGTGCGAAAATCTGTTTTAAAGCAAATATGTATTTCAAAGCGTTGGAGAAACTAAAGTGAAAAGTTATTTGAAACTAATTTGCCTTTCATTTCTTAGAATAAGCTAACATTAATGTAAGATTTGTGACGCTAAAAAGTCTACATGATTGATTCTCTTTGAAAGATGTAGTCATCTATTTTGAAAATCAATTACTTAAATAAATGTTGTAAATACTATAAATAGTTTTAAAAATAGAACTAAATGTAATTTTGGAATTAAAGATACTAACTAAATAGGACACTAAGGTTTATCTAAGTTAGCAAACAAAATATAATCATATAAACACGTCAAATTATTTTAAAAATAAAATAGGAGAAGGAATGATGCAAATAACTATAATATAACGGAGAAAATGAAACTTATGGTGATTAATTGTTAGTTCTTCCGAAACCCGTTTGCGGGAGGAGATGGCAAATCCTCGGACTGTATGCGAGATGTCATGCATAAAAATAAAAAAAAGATTAAAATGATCAATTAAGTCATAAAAACAAATCAAAAAACACATATATAATGTAAATATATTAAAGAAGCTTAACCAAGTTAAGGGGTAAGTGAATTTGGCCCATTTATTCAAACAAACAAACAAAAAAAGCATCAAAGTGTACCAAATAATATTGGGCGAAGAACCCAATTAAATTCCGATTCATTACTATATGTATCTTTTAACAAAGGTATTCCCATAACTAAAATGTTTGGTAAAGTGGAAAGTGAAAACAAAGTAATGGCCCATTCAAGGGACCCTCTTTGTTCTTGACCAAATTGTTAGGATGATTTTGGGTTGGAATGACAATAAACGGTAGTTCATTATGTTGGGCTTTGAAGCAATGAAATGAAAAGCGGGAGATGCTATTAAAAAAAGCAACAAATCGGACTACGCGAAACATTGGTGGTCAAATATTTTCCACCATTTTAAGAAAAAAAAAGCTAAGATCAAAGCTACATTAGTGGAATAATAGAATAATAAAGACTGAAAATGTATATTTCTTAAAAAATTCCAAAAAAAATGGATTTTTGATCACAAACTCTACGGGTTTTGCAAGAACACAAAGATCCAAACTAAAACTTCACGAAATTTTTCCTCTCTAAAGCGACTAATTTAGTGATTTCAAGATAAACAAAAGAAAAAAATGAGTTCAAGAACAAAACCCCCACTTTAGTTTTTCTCTTCTTCCTCACCACTAAACCATAGACAATTTGTAAGTGCTAGACAAATTTGGTGATTTTAACTAAGATAAAATTCACATACTAACAAGGGAATGTTCATATAGAAGAACTTCAAGTGTTTACTAATTAATCTCGACAAAGTGCGGAATAATTTTTAAAGGCGGAACTAACTTTGAATACTTTTACCCATTTAAAGGAATATATTCGAGATGTTTAGACATTAAAACCAATATCTAATTAACAACATCCACTACATAGTTTAAACAACATTCTTAAAGGACATGCAAACGATCCTGGACCAACCATCATTCTCGACTCGACAGGTCTAAACTTTATACAAACATAGCTTCGGATAGACCAAAGCGAAACTTAAACATGGAGATACTATCATGCGTCGAGCTGAAAATTAAACCAAACTAAGATAGGAACGGATAGATATCATTAACTAGATTAACTAGAAGAAAATAGCATGCATAATACTACTAAGGTATTGAAGCTGAACCTAACCAACTCAGGAAATGGAACAAGGTTTAATACACAACTTGTTAAAGAAACTAAACACGAATTCGGATTTGGAACCAAGCAGATTTCAACAACCAATACCGACATATTGTATAATCATTTTTATCGTATTTAAATCTAAGCGGATTACATTCATGATAGGGTATATTATTTGAACAAATAGAGTAAAAGAGAGACAATGTTGGCTTTGTTCTAATCATACACGTAATATACCTAAGACATACACACAGTGGTGTGTTTATCAAATGTATATTGAATGTTAATCTTCTTCTTATCTTGATAACCCACTGTCTATCCTATGTATATGCGGTTTTAAATATGTCTAAATCAGGAAATTCAACTAATCATCCAGCTACAACGATACGTCTTTCGATTCCATTTTTTAGCGATCAATCATCCTATCCTAGACTCCCAAAAACATCAAACAAACATACAACAACAAAGAAAATATATAACTACTAAAGAACACGAGAATAAATTAAATTCTTAACCAAAGGTAAATTAAAGACTACAAGCGATAAATGTATCGAAGTTTACCTTTTTTGTGTGCGGTGAACGGAGGTCGTCGGGATCTCGAATCCTACTCGAACATGATGGCTCGAAATCACAAGCCGAATAGTAACTAAATATTGAAAATTGGAAAGTGAAAATAGAGTAATATGTGGCTATTTTGAGAACGAGGCTATCTAAAAATGAGGCAAATTTCGGTCCCAAATCTTATAATTTCAACGAGAGGTTTTTTTCGATTTTTTAAAATAAAATCAAGACTAAAGTATCTTCCGTTCTAAGACTTGAGGACGAAACTTGTGTATCCTCAAAACTTTGAAATTGAGTCAAAACCCCCCCTTAAAACGATTCAACACGGATTCATTTATAGGGTTTTGTTTGTATTAAAGTAAAAGGGAGATGAGAGAGAGTTTTCTTTTGAATCGGCGTGTTTGGAAGGAGAAAATGAGCGTGAGGGACAACGGGAGGCTGGAGGAGCGTGATGGTGGTGTTGGTGTGGAAATGGCAGAAGAGAAGATTGTCAGAGAGAGAGAAGAGGGGGGGAAGTTTTGATTTGAAAAAGAGGGAGAGGAGAAAGAGAAAGAGAGGAGGGTTAGGGTTAAATGAAGGATATTGAAGAGAGAGATTTTTAAACCTAAAAATTTTGTTAGTGGAATGATAGTGGGCTCAATTGGTCCGAAAATTGAGGGGTAATGGGTTGGTCGTTTAAATTAAATGTGGGATGATATAATGTGGGTTGGGTTGTTTATTTGGGTATAAAATGTGGGTTGTTTATTTGGCATTAAAAAATTGTGGATCCTTCCTCCGCTAATTATTCTTGGGCTTCTAATTTGATAATTAGTACAAAATATATTATGATAATTAATGATTGATATGTAGAAAATAAAGGACTTGATAAAATATAATTAATTCAACGAAAATAAAATGACGACGCACCCTTTTGAAATTCGTGATAAAGAAGTACTAGTAAAAATAGTGAAATGAAGGTAACAGTATTAATAATAGTAGAAATAAAAATAGTAGTGAAAAAAAAAAAAAGTATTTAGCTCGTCAGCAAATTTAGAAACCCGAGTAAATTAAATAAAGGAGGGACAAAATTGGGTGTCAACACCTAATTTAAGCAAATTACAACATAAGTATATAAAAAAATTATTAATTTAGGGGTGCCATGCCACCCCACCCCCAAGGGTGGATCCGCCCCTGACCATTGCCGCCATTACGCCATCACGACCAACTGTAGTTCCCAAGTTGAAAGAAGCTGTAGTTGAAGATGATTCAGTCCTTAAAAATGGAGAAAGGAGCTTTCTCAATCTCAGGTAACTAGTGAAGAGAATGAAGGTGACAAGATTGTTGAGGAAGAAGCCCCTGGACCGTCAATGGAAACTCAAATAAAGCTCAAAGAAGATGGTTAGCATAAAATGATAATGTGGAGGAGATTTATTTCAGTAAGAAGAAGAAAAAGAAATCAACAGAGAAAGTGCCTTCCATCAAAGAGCAAGTAGAAGAAGAGTTAAAGCCATTGAAATCAATTCTCAAGGTGGGATCTAATGTAAATGAAAATTGGGATGAGAAATAGTAAATTCATAGGTGCAAAAAAAAAAAATCCTTACTAGTAAATTTATACTGCATTCTTTTCGTGGAGAACAATGTCGTTAATGACGCAGATTGTGTTAGGGATGTGAAATAAGTTCACTAATAATTTTGATAATGCCCCATTCAGCTATATTGGTTCAAATTCATTTGACATATATGAAAATCATAATTTAATGTACACATTGATGTCGAAATGTAGTCCAGATTTTAGTGTTAGAATATACACGCAGTCATAATTACACCTAATGGAAGAGAATGGAATGATTATATAGGAAATATGTGTTTTTTAGAAGAAGAGAAAACAAAAATGGCCAAATAGACCCCGATCATGTGCAAAAGAGGGAGGGGTAAATTTTTGGAAGAACAAAAAGAGGGGAGGGTAAAATGGGTTAGGCGTGTTGAGGGTTCTAGACGCCGTGGCGTATCCACCTCATCGTAATGTGTAATCACGTAGGATTGGATGTCCACCTTGGACAACTGGCTATGAGATAGAGGGATATTTGGCTCCAAAATATAACGGGGATATATTTAGCCCTTTTTCTCATAGTACGAGTAAGATATTTGCCCTTTTCCGTTTAGACAAATACCATGGGAGGTGGGAGAGAGGTAGGGGGTGTGGGGTGGTGGGGATGAGGGATACGGGAGCGAGGGAGAAGATGAACTGTGTTGGAGGGTGAGAGAAACACAACGATCGATTGGAATATCGCATGCTGACATGTTTCCTCTTCCACTAAAGAAGTCATTTTCCTTATTTTTTAGAAACTTGACAATGAACAATACTAACAACATTCAAGCAATTAATGTGATAATTGCACAAAGATCCCACTTTTTAGGACGTAATAATCATTTAGCAGAGACACCGAAAAAAGAGCAATCTCTAAAGTTGTTGCTAAGAAGAATTTGAACACCATTATGAAAACCATAAACCTTTTTGTCTTAAGTTTTGGATATTGCAAATAACTTATTTTTGACACACACATCAAGTTCAGATTTCAACAATATTTTTTTTTTTTTAATAGTTTGTTTAAAATCAAAACCAAACTAAATATTATCGGTCTTTAAAATCTAAAACCAAAACCAAGAAAATGTAGTGTTTTTTCTCCAGTTCGGTTCAATTATCAGTTTGATTCGATTCTTTGCTTTTTCATGAACACCATTTATCAGTGCCGTTTGCAAAAGTTTGTATCTTGGTTATCTCATAGACCAAGAGTGCTCCCACGGATCCTTTGTACTAAGCACTGTTTATGGCTCTGTACCTTTCCTGCCTCGTTGTGTCCCATATTTGTGCCTTGACTGTCTTCCCTGTGACCTGCACCACATCAATATTTCATGTCTATTACTAATATTATATTGTATATACATTTCCCAGTTCATTCTTAGATGCTTTTAGACAGAAAAATTACTTACTCATTAGCACATTTTTATTCTTATAAATTCTTTTAACTTTAAATTTCTCATTTTGCACAAAATAACATGATTTTATAGCCATAAAATGACTTACTTAGGGCCACGATTTCTAAAATTCAGGTCATGTTAGCGTGAAATGTAATTTGTACATAATCAAATAGACTACTTTTATATTCCATGAAATATACGGTCGAGTATAAGACTTAGAAAATGGAAGTTAAAGAATTGGAAAGTAACCTGAAGGGTCCTAGTTGCAAATTCGACGCCAATGGTGAATTTAGACTCCAAACAAAATTCATTTCGCGTAATTCTGGAGATTTTCCAACTCCTGTATTTCCAATCAGCAAGCTTGAATAAATAACGAATTTCCAATCAACAATCTTTAATAAATAATCATACCATGATCCACCTCGTAAGGCATTTCTACTTCCTCTGGCCAGCCACCACATTCACCTATCAAAGAAAATACCCATCACCATCTCAGAAACCGAAGGAATTTTCAAACAAAAATCACCAATCTCTTGCAGTTCTAAGGCCACAAAGGCTAGAAAATAATCTCAAAAACTGCAGGACTTAAAACTGCTTTGCAAAACTTTAATCTATACTCCTCTTTTATTGGTTTCCTAGATCACACCAAAAATTGTAGGAGTACGTCAATTAATTAAATTACAGGAAAAGCAAAAATTAAAGAGTTTGAAGCCTCAAATTTTTACCTATATTTAGCCTAAAAGGAACAGTTAAACGGTTCTGCTGATTGACACAGCATAGTCATCAAAAAATCAATATCAACATGTCAGTATGTTGTTAAAAAGAGAACGTGAGTATAATATTCCAAATAAAGAAGAAAAGAAGAAACTGAAATGTGAACTATGATTAAATAAATAGAAAATTTCTGAACGGGATTCCTTTTTTTTCCTTACGTGAATATGCTATGTTCTCTCTGTGTATTGTGTTCATGTGTCATGTATCATATATATCTTTTTGTGCAGTTGATGGCTTCTATATTTGTGTGTGCATGGTGCAGATAAGTGGGAGTTGGACGCGGGGTGTATGGGGGGTTAGGATTAGTTGTCTCGTGGTAACTTCTCAATAAAAGTATATACGGAGCATATATTTTTAGTATAATCTATGTATATACACACTTGTGGTGCATATAAACTACTCATTATATAATATTTTTTTATAAATTATATACTACATATAGCTAAAAGAAAATATATTACAAGTGTTATTTTAAGATGATGAATTACCAATATTTTTTGTGTATCTTTTTTAATTGTAAATCAGTAGTTTTAAATTAGCTATTTTTTTAAAAAAAAGTTATATGTTAGATATTTTTAAAAGATATATATAAAATTGTGCCACTTAATAACATTTTGAACTCAAAAAAAATGAAGAATACTAGATCAACCACGGTTGATGTGGAACGATATTCCTATTTTCTGAAATACAAACTAATTACCCACTATAAATTCGATAACTATCAAATTTACATTTATAATAAGTTGTAAACTAAAGTAACTGTCCAAAAGAACTTCTTGTTTAATTTTTTTTATATAAATTAAAGGCAAACAATATTAACTAACTTAATTAACTAATTTTTGTCTTAAAATGGGAGTTGGACGTGGGGTGTATGGGGGGTTAGGATTAGTTGTCTCATGGTAACTTCTCAATAAAAGTATATACGGAGCATATATTTTTAGTATAATCTATATATATACACACTTGTGGTGCATATAAACTACTCATTATATAATATTTTTTTATAAATTATATACTACATATAGCTAAAAGAAAATGAATTACAAGTGTTATTTTAAGATGATGAATTACCAATATTTTTTGTGTATCTTTTTTAATTGTAAATCAGTAGTTTTAAATTAGCTATTTTTTTTATATGTTAGATATTTTTAAAAGATATATATATGTGCCACTTAATATTTTTGAAGAAAAGATCAACCAATGTGGAACGATATTTTTTTGAAAAAAAGGTAATTATATTAGATACTATCAAATTTACATTTATAATAAGTTGTAAACTAAAGTACTTCTTGTTTAATTTTTATATAAATTAAAGGCTTAATTAACTAATTTTTGTCTTAAAATGGGAACATTTTGAACTCAAAAAATATGTATATATTTTTAGTATAATCTATATATATACACACGGTTGATATAAACTACTCATTATATAATATTTTTTTGAAATATATATACTATAGCTAAAGAGAAAATGAATAAATTTGAGATGATGAATTATCAAATTTACTTTTTTATAATAAGTTGTAAATTACTATTTTTTTTTTAAAAAAAGTTATATATTAGATATTTTTAAAAGAATATATAAAATTGTGTTTAATTTTTTTTATATAAATTATGTGGAACAATTCCTATTTTCTGAAATATATATAGATATAGATATAATTACATTTATAATAAGTTGTAAACTAAAGTAACTGTCCAAAAGGAACTTCTTTGGTAAACAATATATATAGATATAGGGGGGGGGGGGGGGAGGGGGTGTGATGGGAATGGGAAATGAGAACGTGAGAGCGGGAGTGGGGTTTGGGAAGTTGATTTGCAGATTCCTTTTTAGGTTAGTTTTTTCTCTTCTATTTTTTTTAATTTTACATTTTTCCTTTTTTGTATGTATTTCTAGACTAATATATGGAAATTTACATTTTGACTAATATATGGAAATTTACATTCTAAAAGTCTAAAATGTGCCTCATGAAAAATATTTGCAAAATTAATGTTTCTATGTACCTAGTTGAAGTTTATTATATTTTGAAAGTAATTGTGTCTTGATAATGATAAACTTTAACTATGAAAAATAATAATAAGTAATATCAAATTCAAAAACTTAAACTGCTTAGGATAGTGATTTGGACAAATACAAATTTAATAAAATTAAAAAAAGGAGAAAAAAGCTTTTATTTTACTTGCTACAAAGAAGGAACCTAAAAAAAGGTTTAGTATTCTTATATTTTTCTGAAAATCCAAAAAACATGTTTTAAATATTTTTAAACTTTCAAAAGTTTTGATTTCCTGATTCTTGTTCATAAAAAAATGTGTTTACTTTTCAAGTAATATTCAAATAATTTATGTTCTAATCTAAATTCTTTATTTGTTAATCTATATATATATAATTAAAAGAGATAGTTTGCCTTAAGATTTTGACAAGTGTCGGCCGTAGGATAATGACACTTGGTAGTTTTAGGACAAAAAATAGTTAATTAGTTATTGTCTTTTAATCTATATTTAACTTTAAATCTAAAAAAATCTATAAGTAGTTATTATTTTTAAATTAAAATTAAAAAATAATTAACTAAAGAAATCTGAATTCGGTTTTTTTTTTTTTTTACGGTTTTACCCTAAAAAACTGAACAATTAGTTTTAAGTAGTGCTCAAGAATACCATGTTTCTGCATACCCTTCAAATTTATAACTACAACTTGACATAACCAGTTTAAAAATTTGCATGCCTAACATTCAGCTTTAAAATTTATAAATAACTTCTTATCTCGCAACCAACCTTAAGTTCACACGTTCCCCATTTCCCATTTCCACCTCTAACTCAACTATTTATATTTTTCATACGCTAATGTTGTAACATCATTATTTAATTCGGAGACAGATTTAATATTGTCTTCAAGTTCATATTTGTATTCAGTTTCAACTACAATGTCGTACATAAATGTGAATATGATGATGTTTGGAATTGAGGTGTTTAGGCAAAGTTTCAACGAAATGACTATATTTTGTATGGTTGTTGTGGACATCAAAGGAGCCTAAGATGATTGATGCGAGTGCGAGGGAGTTTATGAAAATTGTCCAATGTAAGCCAAAAAGATAGATATTTATCATTTGTTAGTTTATATAAAAGTATGAGTTTTACGCTAAATTTTTAAAAAGAATATGTACGTTGATAAGAGAATTTGTTTCCTAAGCTTTATGTATGTCTAAAATCTTCATGGGGAGCGAGAACTAAGAAGATTTTGGTCTCACTAGAAAATCTTTTTTTGTTGGTGGTGGGGGTGTGAGTGGGGGTGGGGCCTTTAAATCTATGAGTACTATTGTTTTGTCATGCATTCTTTTAATCTCTTCTGCATGGAATTTATTTGTTTGTAATTGTTCCAACTTCCAAGTGAGGTTTTTAGTGAGAGAGATTAGTGATGCCCATGGAGTATCTTAAAAGGACAACTTGGAAAGACATTATTCTATAAAAGTAAATTGCATCTTAAGTAAGCTGATATACATTTTTTAAAACGCAATAATCAAAGGATTTAAAGTAGTAATCTCTATGCTTCTAAATTTTTATCATTATGTTTTTTCTTACACTATAAATTTTAACATGTTATTGTGCACTATTATTTCACTATTTTTCATTTTATGTTGGTAGTATTACTAGCTGGGTTCAAATGTTTGACGGCATCTCTACCGGGAGTATTGTTTGAAGCTTTAATGGTAGAAATATTCCCATAATACAATATTTATTGGGTTACTTTATTACAAAAAAAAATTGAATAGAATTTGAAGGTTTGTTCCACGTTATCACATTTCTATTTTAATATTTTATATGAATCAAAGTTTGTTTAATTTTTTTTTATTTTTTATGTTTAGCAGTTTAATTTTTTTTTTTTTTTGAAATATGGTATTCTTTCACTAAAAATGTCTTAAAATTTAATGCATGTTCTGGTTTGGATATCCAAATGGAGCTTTCATGCATATATATATTTTTTAGTCATATAGGGAAATACATAAAAAATTTCAACGTATACTGGGATTAATTATGACCCAACCTTGGCACTGCGAACGTCATATTACTTTTTCATTCCTTATTTTCTGTATTTTTTGTACTTTTTAAGTACGACATGGCACAATCAAAATTTGATGCCCATTGCGCGGTGGAGAGTGTTGCACACTCTCCGCCACGTTTAATGTCGATTCTGACATCATTTTACTGCAGCGAGTAAATCTTCTTCTTCAACAACCAAGTCCTAGCCCGTTTCCCTCCATTTCACACACACATATATTTAATTTCATCATCAATCGTAAAAGCTTATTTTCAAGAAATCAACCCATATTCTTCCTCTATTAACACACACACATTCAAACTATTTTCTTCTTCCATTAACACACACACATTCAACCCATTTTCTTCCTCCATTAACATACACACACATTCAACCCATTTTCTTTCTTTTCCATTCATCAAAACCATTATTTGCAAGATTTAACTCATCCTATCTTTTCAACTCAACACAACTATTGTTTTCAAGATTTAACTCATCTTCTTTTTTGCAAAATATGGAACCCATACGGAAATTTTGGTGAGAAACTAATGCACGGATTGGGTATTGGATTCAGAAAATTTCAAGATTGGCAAAATGGTGTATTTTTGGCTTGATGGGTAACCCACAAAAGAACCTAAAGATTGACACAAAGAATTCTTTGCATCAATTGTGGGTTTTTTGTCATGTGTGTGTGTGTGTGTGTGAAAGAGAGAGAGAGAGAGAGAGAGAGAGAGAGAGAGAGAGAGAGAGAGAGAGAGAGAGAGAGAGAGAGAGAGAGAGAGAAGGAAATGGATTTGGGTGGAGAAATGCGATAGTATGAAAGCTAAAAAAAAAATTATAAGAATTTTTGTGGAATAAAAATGTTTAATTGGATCCCTATTCTGTTTCTTTAGCTATTAACACAATGTTTGTGTTGAGTTGGAAAAGAAAGAGGATGAGTTAAATCTTGCAAATAATGGTTTTGATGAATTGGAAAAGAAAGAAAATGGGTTGAATGTGTGTGTGTGTTAATGGAAGAAGAAAATGGGTTGAATGTCTGTGTGTAATGGAGGAAGAAAATGGGTTGAATGTGTGTGTGTTAATGGAGGAAGAATATGGGTTGGTTGATTTCTTGAAAATAAGCTTTTTATGATTGATATGAAATTGAATATGTGTGTGTAATTACGGAGGAAAATGGATTAATTAATTTCTTGAAATGAAGAAGAAGAAGAAGAAGATGATGACGCAAGGTGTTGACGTGGCATCGACGTGGCTTGATAATGTGGCAGAGTGTGCAACACTCTCAGCATCTGGCCCAGGCATCAAATTTTGATTGTGCCAGCGTACGAAAAAAGTACAAAAATACAGAAAAAATAAGACCGGGGGGGGTAATAGGTCGCACTTCCAGTCATTGGAGTGCCATAATTAATCTGAGTATACGTTCTAATATAATGCTAAATGTCTTAAAAAGAATATTAGGTTGAGGATTCTGCATGTAGTTAATTCGTGAGAATAATTATGCTATATAGCTTGCGTTTTTTATTAATTAAATCTCTGTATTCTTAGTCATGTATGCTGATGTTAAGATTTTTTTTCATTGCAAGCTTCGGGAAATTTGAATGTGAATGGTTTCTTAAATAATTAATAATGAATAAATGAGATGTCAATGAGACTGTCTAAATAAATGGGGCCTAGACTTTATTTAAGGAACTAATAAATTTGATTCTCTCTACTAGACATATTTTCTTTGGTTCATATAAAAATGTTGTGTGTTAAATTTTTTAGCGTTCCTTTACCTTGTGAGTGAAAATCGACATTGTGTAAATGTTTGGTTGGTGTTCTTGTGTCGTTTTAACACATGTTTTACTAACTCAAATTTTTTTTTGTTTAGTCTATGTAGAAAATATTTATTTTTCCATTTTTTTTTTTTTTAACATTCAACTCTTGAGTACATTTAGTCCTAATCATGTATTTTGTTACATATCTAAATTAAGGCTAATGATATTCTAAATCGCAAAGAGCTTTTGTATCAGAAATATTGTTTTGAATTGCTTAGCATGATGTGAATAACATGACCATCATTTGTGTTGTTATTTAAAATAATACATTAGAAAATTAATATGGCATTTGGAAAGTGGATATAACAATTAAATTTAATATGCTCAAATGAGCAACATCATATTTTGATGTGGTTAATTTGTTTTTAATGTTATTCGCACAACGTCTGGAGTCATTACACTAACATTGAGGAGGCTATGATAAAATTTGAATCTAATGTGATGTGTGAACATATTCACGTAGTTGAGTTTTGTGGTTGTCTAAGTAGCGGAATCAATCATCAATAGCCACTTTGAGATTTTATGTATTTACTTGTGTAGTCGATTTCTTTCAATAATTGTTCTTTTTATTTCTTCTACTGGATCTTTGTAATAAAAAATTGTATGCACTATTTTGCTTTGCGACTAGAAAGATTGAGATATTATTTTGCTTTCAAAAATTCCTTTGAAACCAAGGCAACAAACAATATTACTTCCCAGATTCCTTTTCATTTTTGGAGTAATTACGTCCACAATAATTATCGGAGTTTGTGATACATCCTCTTATTGTGATATTAGCTCCACCGAGTACAAAAGACCGTATAATATTTATAATATTTGAAGCAAAACGATAGCGTCATATACTATAGGAAAAATGTTTGTCTATAATAAACCGATACAAAAAAAAAAAAAAAAAAAAAAGAATATAAAATTTATAATATGCCACACATAGCTATTATACACATCGATTTCTATTATCTCTCTCCTCTTTTTCTCTTTTTTCGAAACGATCCGTGCATCGCGCGGTACGTACATAGTTTAAGTTAAATCAATATATAGATGTATATGTTTTCCTCGAAATATTGATATTTAATTATTTTTAAATTAAAAATAATAACTAATATTAACTAATTAACTATTTTTTATCCTAAAACTATCACGTGGCATTATCCTATGTTGACACTTGTCACAATCCTATGACAAACTATCTCTTTTTAATAATAACTAGTATACGTACCCGCGCGATGCGCGGATTGTTTTAAAGAAAAAAATAGGAGATGATAAAGAAATAGACGTATATGAAATCGTATGTGACATATTGCGGATATAATATTCTTAGATGGCCTTATCACATACTAAAATGCGCCGATTGTTCAAAGAGAAAAAATAGAGAGGAGAGATAAGAAATAGATGTATATGATCCATATGTGACATATCACGTATATAATATTCTCGGATCAGCCTTTATCACATACTAACATTTTCCCATGGTATATATAGTTGCTTCAACTTCATTATTAACCATTTGTTTTGAGTTAAAAAGTTGTCGGCAAGAGAAGATGAAAAATTAGCATAAAAACACCAATCTTTTCATCGGTAGTGCGAATTTATTTTGCTAATATCTCCAGTTGCCACTTCCATGCAGAAAGAGTAGTCCAACATATCCGACAACAAAAAAATTAAATAAAGGGACCAAAAAATAGTTCTACACCTACGCACAAGGGGATCGAATGTATGATTTTTCATAAGTTGATCAAATAAATCGACCAACCTACTGTAATAACACAAGTCATTGGTAGCATTTGGAGCCTATCAATTATTAAAGAGTAGTGGCTAGTGATTGTAATTCAAACGTTTGAATAAACTAATGTTGGATATATTACGTGTTTAATAACTATTCATCTTTGACTCAAATAGCACTCAATAGTTGATGTGATTCTTCGAGTTAATGAAGAACCAATCGACCAGGATCTTGTTCTTGAAGCGATTTGATGGGCGTATCAAGAAACGAACGTATCTCAAGTTATAGGCGTCGGATTAAAGTGATTCAAAAACTATGTGAAAGATGACGATTTGAACTATAAAAATAACTATTGAATCGTTTAAATCTAGTAAGTATTGAGGGAAATGAGACGATGGTAAGAAAATTAAGGTTCAAAAAGGAACTAGAACGAATTTTTAATCAAGAAACGCGTTCTTGAATGATCAAGAACAAATAAAGTTCTAAGTCACCACTTGAAATCAATTAACGTGATAAAGAAACACACCACACGTTAACTCGAAAAAGGTAAAGACTATCACCACCTTGCTTGGAACCAAAACAAGGATAAAGAACACCAAATACAGAAAATAACTCTATTGCAAACTAGGGCTTAAGCTCAAAAACGTGAATAGTATATTTACAAGTCATGAGAACCCTTTATATAGGCCTAGGATCTCTTCTTTATGACTACAAATCCCTATTCTACTCTAGAAAGGAAGTAGCTAAAAAGCAAGGAAAGTAAAATCCCCATTCTACAAGAAGAGGGAAGGAATAAAGAAAACTCGAATCCTACTAGATCTAGATAAAGTCCTACTAATGATAGGAAATTAAATCTACTAAAATATAAATCAAGAAACAATAAACCTATATAGAAAAGGATTCAAGAAACAAGAATGGAAATAATCTTCAAACTTGAGCTTCTTGGACTTTTCTTTTCTTGAATTTCAATCTTGTGTTTCTTGATTTCTTTAATTTCTTCATCTTCTTCATCTTTCATCATTATCCCCTTGTTGAGAAAGACTCGTCCTGCGAGTCTAAAGAGCTCCATAAATGGTGAAAGATTAGCAAACAAAAAAATTGGAAACAACCCATACTCACCAACTGAGCTTTACAAGTCGTGATTTTTCTAAATTTTGTCATAGAGAGCTTCACTGCATGTTGAAAGAAAGCTTTATATGGCCGAACTAAATCCCACTGTAGTAGTAACCTTTTTCCATGATTTCTCAAACATATAATCTTAACCGATCTTGATAATTTCCAAAGCCATAATCAAGATTTATATCCTTTTGATCTTTAAGAATCTTGAACATTCCCTTGTCTATGTGGTGTTTGCATGAATAATCTAAGTTCTTGCTATGAAAACCATTAAATAAATCAAATTCAAGTACCTTTGGATCAGGAGTATGAGATCGAATCATGTCTTCTTAAAGCTCCTCGATGATTTTGATGCTCTCATATTTGACATGATTATAGCCATTAACCTCAATGAAATTGAGAGATATTAAATCTACACTTTCTTGCAAAGATTCAACCTTTTGAGGAATAATTCTTGCTCGTAACTAGATCATAAATTAAACTCTCATTCATAGACTCCTTTTTCGGAACTCATTCTCTTTCTCTTTCAAATCTTCATACACTATTGGTTCTATGCAATACCTTTGCATTGTTTGGTGTGGAGTAAGAAACAAAATCAGATTCTTTCGAAATCACTTAAAGATGGAAAGTTAATCTCACAAATAGTTGGATGCTCCAGTGGATCCTCATCAAACTTTGGAGGTAAATCCTCAACTTGTGGATCTAATTCATTCTTCTCCTACGTTTGTTGTTCCATATTGATGGGACCAATGATTTGTAATTTGGTCACAAAAGAATCATCAACATACTGAGTTTTTAGCAATATCTTCCGGATTCAAGGGAACCAATTGATTTTTCGGCCATCCTTTTTAAAAAGAATAGGTATTTGCGGTATACATCATATTTAAGCTCCCTTATCATACATTTTTGTGGTCTTCCAAGTAATAAGTGGCAAGCATCCATCTTTGTTATGATCACCTCAAACAAGATCTTTATATATTTTGCCAATAGAAAAAGAAACTAGGCATTGACGAGTTACCCTCTAAGCCATCACCATTCTCAAAGGTCGATGCTATAAGGATATAGATGATGCTTGGTTGACAAGCGAGTTTAGAAACCATCTCTTGAGAAACAACATTAATATGACTCTCATTATCAATGATCACCGAACATACCTTACCATGTGAGGCACATCTAGTGCTGAAAGAGCTTCTTTTTTCTTTTCATCTTCTTAACCCAACGTTCTCTTCTTTCTTGAATATAATCCATGAAATTACTCAAGCTGGCGCTCGATACCAAATCGATGTGATTCGTGGTGTGAAATAGGCTACGATACCAAATTGATGTGATTCGTGGTGTGAAATGCCTTATACCAAATTGAGTTTGATTCTTCGAGTTAATGAAGAACAATCGACGGGATCTTGTTCTTGAAGCGATTTGATGGGCGTATTCAAAAGCCGACGTATCTCAAGTTATAGGCGTCGGATTAGTGATTCAAAACTATGTGAAAGATGACGATTTGAACTATAAAAAATAACCATTGAATCGTTTAAATCTAGTAAGTATTGAGGGCGGGACGATGGTAAGAAAAATTAAGGTTACGGCAATGAACTAGAAATCTAATTTTTAATCAAGAAAACGCGTTCTTGAATGATCAAGAACAAATAAAGTTCTAAGTCACCACTTGAAATCAATTAACGTGATAAAGAAACACCACGCATCGAAAAACAAGGTAAAGACTATCGCACCTTGCTTGGAACCAAAAAACAAGTGATAAAAAATACCAAATAGAGAAAATAACTCTATTGCAAACTAGGGCTTAAGCTCAAAAACGTGAATAGTATATTACAAGTCAACAGAACCCTCTTTATATAGGCCTAGGGTCTCTTCTTTTATGATTACAAATCCCTATTCTACTCTAGAAAGAGAGGAAGTAGCTAAAAACAAAGAAAAGTAAAATCCCTATTCTACAAGGAAAGGAATAAAGAAAGCCGAATCCTACTAGATCTAGGATAAAAGTCCTACTAATGATAGAAATTAAATCCTACTAAAATATAAATCAAAAACAAAAAAACCTATATAGAAAAGGATTCCACAGCCAAGAATGAAATAATCTTCAAACTTGAGCTTCTTGAATTTTCTTTTCTTGAATTTCAATCTTGTGTTTCTTGATTTTCTTGAATTTCTTGATCTTCTTCATCTTTCATCAATAGTCCAATAGTTCATCTATCTAGCACTCAAACTTTTATGCGTATAACCAAGCAGTGTTCTCCTTTAGTTCTTATTATTTCCGTAGGCGTGCTGAAGCCAATCAAATAAAAAATGAATTGAAGCAAATGGTTTTGTGTACCTTGTAATCGTCGTGTTTCTTGAAGAACATTTTCCATAGGAATAAACCGAATGGAGTAATTCCAGTTCCAATGGCAAGCTGAGAGACAAATTGAAATTATAAAAAAATGCATATCCAAATTGAAAGGCAACAAAAGTGTGTTAGATGACAATAATGTAGCTGAAATAAAATTTACCATTTTAATGGCGGCATTTGAATTTTTTGTCATGACCGTTTCTTTATCAACGGCTCTCGTAATCTTGAACTCGCTCCAGTGCTTCAAGTTATAAATATGAAACATTTGTAGCTACATTAGTAATAAGAGCAAGAATGTTTTTGTACTATGCATGAGGAAGAGTGGTTTTAATCTCGGAAAACTAAGATAAGCACGTACTAATCTTACATCATTTAGAGAATTAGGGAGTCTTCATTAATTAGGAAGTTTGAGCAAAGTCCTTTAATTTCTTCCCCTTTGTCATTGGTGTGCACAAGCCTTCGACGCATGAAGAAATGTTTATGAAATCTCAAATTTAGACATCTAACTTGTGATCCCTTAAACAACTATGACTATGCTTGAGTATATATAATATATCACCTATAGTTGTTGGTAGAATTGATAAGTGTCAATATTAATCACAATCTAGGCATATGATTATCAATCTATTAAGAGTGATCTGTAATAGGTGAAATTTTTCTTCGAAGAATTAGGAATTAAAATTTTTGGAGTTAGCGAAGTCATATCGTTAGCATGCTAATGGATTACAATGTGCTTTGTTAGGCTTCCCTCTTTATTGGCATCTTCACCATCGGCAATCACAAAGAATGGATTCACCTTCTCTATATGGGACTCGATCAACACAACAAAAATAGTTTAGCTCAAACAAAACTTTAACAGTTTATAGTATAAACCGAAAAGGCCAATTATTTTTTAAGATTAAGTGATATGTTGTCAATGCTAAGACCATGTACCGAGTTCTTTTTTGCATAATTCCATACTTCTATTGGTTCTCATCTAATCAATTTGCATAAGTCACAAAATAGGGGAGATGTCTATTCGACGTCAAGGTATGTGTGATAATCCACCGTCAACCTTCCAAATTACTATGTTGACGAACGCGGACCAGTCCGATAACTTCACCGGCCATTTTGTTGATACTTTATCCATGTTGATGAATTCTCCGAACATGTCAACTCGTCAAGGACCGAAATGATTTAGATCACCGTTATAGCAGAACAAAAACGATTGGCACCCTTTAATTTAAAAAGCAAGAAACGTTTGCATGTGTAATTCCAAATTGATATCCTTGATGCAAGAACTACTCATTTGAATTCATGTAAGTCAACATAGCAATATCATTTTATCTAGAAATTAAAAAAAATACTCTCTTCATGGTAATCATGATATTGAAAGTAATACTTGCATCCAGTCCTGTAAATTTAATCACATCACGATCATATGCCCTGAAATAAATAGGAAAATTCAACACCATAACAGCTCGAATTCTTCATTTAAATAGAGACATTATATCTTTACTAATAAAACTCAATTCTAACTACTATGTCATACCTAGAAACAATCACAGAAAAGTGAAGTGATGTTTGCTAATCCATCTTTCCGCAACTATACAATTTAAATGAAGTGGTTGACTACAAATATAGATAGATAATTTATCAAATAACAAGATCATTAAGGATCGGAATATCATTTAAGTGTAACTTAGTATATCAAAGTAGATTAAATGTAGAAAAATATTTACCTCAATCAACTTTATGTTTGTCTTCGAGATGCACAACTATATTTTGCATATGTACATTGAACTTCTTGTTCATTCACTTGATACTTATTCAATGAAAATTTCTACCCTCTAAATTACGGAAAACTTCTTTATACATCGCATTTGTAGCTTCATTTGTTATTTTTCCATCTTCATCATAACATAAGATCTTCAACCCTTTTCTATTTGTTACCCGAGAAAATGCAACATACAGTTGTCCATGAGTAAACACCGGCTTCCCCAAAAATAATCCCACATTACACAATGATTGACCTTGGCTTTTATTGATGGTCATGGCAAAAGATACAATGACTCGGAAATTGCCTTCTTTGGAACTTAAAAGGAATTCTTGCATCGGATGGAGTAAGTGTCATTCTTGGGATAAAAACTTTGTCTCCACCATCTTCCCGATAATACTTTGGCTTCAATTACCCGATTTCCAAGTCTTGTGATTATCAATCTTGTGCCATTACACAATCCTCGCCGATTGATCTATATTTCTTAACAACATGACAAGACCACCTACCTTCAAAGTGATAGAGTGATTTGGAATACCTGAACATTTAATATTATTTAGGAATTCGTGTGTATGTACATGCTCCAAAGATGTAAATGCATTATCGACATACGCAAATTGTATCCGAACTTAAATATGATTTATCCCGACTATGGTTGAGGGAAACCATGTAACCGATTCCACCATCTGAAGAGTCGGAGCAAGAATTGCTCTTTCTTGAAGGTATTTTATATTAGTGGAATGTATCAAGTAATCGGAATATGTACTTTCTACAATTCCAGATACCGGATCATCATAATTATGTATGAGAAGATACAGCATTTTTTAAATCATTTGCTGACTTTCCCATCATTTTTGCTGCATCCCTATCCCACATCATCAAAATAATTGTACCGGTGTCATCTATCACTCCTAATTTTAGCTTGAACCGGAAAGAGTCATTATAGAAACAATTTTAAGTTTGTTTATGAAGAAAAAGGTTTAAGTATGTATTATGGTCATACCCATGACTAACATGGAATTTGCCCGCATTTTTTACAATAGAACTTATTCCTACTGCTCAACCTTCTTTTGCGCACATTTTGTATGCTAAATAAGACCATCCATGCGCTAGGTCTATGTATACAATGGTTGCTACAATCCAGAAGTTTCCCGGCTGCTCATAAAAATTGGATATACAACTGTTATGTACAGAAAGATAAGGTAAAAGTTTTGCTGTTGTGCTGATTATTAATAATTAGGTACTCACATGCTTAGAGTCAATCAAAGCCTCAATAGTTTTAACTCCAACACTTCCAGATGCTAATTCATCTTCAATAAAATGAGTCTTTTGAGATGAAATTTGAGTAATTCTTTGTGAGCTTTCTCCACACACTGAGACGATTCTGTTTCATATTATAACTTGAGATACGTTAATAAAGAGTAAGAATATAATTTAATTTGAAATGACCATAAATTTAGCATAACTTATAGAAACACGGAGCTAAAGTCAAGAATTTGAGGGAAGATTCAATTGATCAAAGCTTGGAAACGTGCCAAATGTTCCTCACCGAATATTGTTCGCACGCTTAATTATATTAATAAGAGTTTGCTAATTGTACAAAGACATAGAATTACAAAATAAGTAGACAACTTAATAATCCTCGAAATCGATGTGCTCTAACCAACCGCATGACGACGACAACGTGCTTATCATTCGATTCAATCAAATGTGGCTTGATTTGTTCCACAAAGTTGCCCCAAAATGTTGCGTATATGTTGTTGCTCCTGCCAATTGTTATAAGGTGGCACACATGATTCAAAATTACAAACTAATTAAGCATTTATTAGTTGTGGAAAGCTTACTTATAATCCTACAGCTCAACGTTCATGAACATCCGGACGTTACCATCTTGGTTGACAAACTATACGTCCCCATAACTCACAATTTGGCCGATAACATCTACAAAAATATTGACCAAGAAATCGGTCTGCGAATTAATTGGTCATAGTTGAGGTATGTTTAAAGCAATAATTTAAAAGAATTAATATGTATGTATGTTGAAGAACCGAAAAGTGCAGATTATTTCATGAAAGTGACGTGGACATCCGCATGAATTCCCCTTCAGAATCTTTGTTTGGTGCAAATGTAAATAATTTTAATATATAAGCAAAAAATCGAAAGAAATTGCACTTGACACCGCCAAAAAGAAGAAACATAATGCTCGTATAAAGTCAAGAAATATAATGCTATATAAAGCTTGTATACTCTACATATATGTACCGTGAACTCTTATCAAGCCGACGATTTCAAATTGAAGTGCATAAGCGATTCTTGTCAGTTCTGATTATCAAAACAAAGAAAAGCCTAAAATTTCAGCTAAAAGAGATCCCAAATCACCATAAACCCGTAATAACTAAAACTATTGACAAAGAAGCAAACTTTAGCAACCACAATCTCCAAACTTAAACTTAAAATAATTCTTTCAGAATAAACAAAACAGAAAATATATCTACTGATCTCAAATCTTACCTTTTGCCATGACAACTACTCCTTTCATTGAAGAAATAATGAAGTTGTACTATACGAAGGAATTCGCACGATTGTAGTTGAAATTGCAAAAAGACGTTGAAGCTTCTTTATTTTACTTTTGCATTAATAGACCAGCAAAACTAATTACCAGAATTACTCTCCTTTTTTTTACTTAAATACACCAGCAAAAATGATACCACAATGGCTCCAGAAACATCAATTTGTAATTGTATCCTTCACTACAAAGAATATATGTATTAATGAGGAACTAACCAAACACTACGTCTAAACCTCTGAAGATTAAAAAGAATCCAAAAAGACGTTGAAACTTCTTTATTTTACTTTTGCATTATTGTACAAAGAAAACTAATTACCTGAATTAGTCTCCTTTTTTTACTTAAATACACCAGCAAAAATGATACCACAATGGCTCCAGAAACTTCAATTTGTAATTGTATCTTTCACCACTAAGAATATATGTATTAATGGGGAACTAACCAAACACTACCTCTAAACCTCTGAAGATTAAAAAGAATAAAAAAATTGGCCGATAACATCTAAAAAAAAATCACCAAAAAGTAAGGGTAGATTCATTTCCCTTTTTTCCCCAAAAAAATATTGGGTTTTAATGGGAAAAAAGAGATCCCCCGATGCTCAAAGATTTGTTTTTTGAAATTTTTTTGGCT
>NC_081344.1:14123174-14190385 GCF_029784015.1 Lycium ferocissimum
GATCAAACGGATCCCTTTATAGTAAAAAAATTTGCTCGTGCTAATAACAATTCTGTTAGAGGATTTGAAGTGATTGACCGAATTAAGTCGGAGGTTGATAAAGTTTGTGGACGTCCAGTTGTATCTTGTGCAGATATATTGGCAGTTGCAGCTCGTGACTCCGTAGTTGCTGTGCGTATTACTCCCTTCTATTCTGATATAAGCTCTAAGAGGTCGTTTGGTTCGTGCACTAAGTTATATATCCTGAGATTACAGTCTTGGAATTATAATTCTTGGACTAATTTATTCCATCTTCCAGGTGGGATAAGATAATACCAAGTTTGATGGGATAAGGTGGGATATCTCAGGATTAAGTTTGAGATTAAATTTATACTTTTTTCGGTCGAAGGTATAAACTTATCATGAGATTAGTTATACCTTCAACCAAACAAAATATAAATTTAATCTCAAACTTAATCTGAGAATATTTCACCTGATCCGATCAACCAAAACGCCCCCAAAGTTTATGACCTTTTTTCTTGTCAATTTTTTCTTTACTAGTATATATATTTTCCATACTTATTAATGTTCAATTTAAAGTCCACCATGGTCCAAATTTGTCTAAAAAAAAAAAAAAAAGAAGTAACAAATAAATTGCATGCGTTCTAAACAACTGATCAAGCTACCAACAAAAAAGGACCAAAGAAGAATACTCAAAAGATAAACGAATGAATTAGACATTTTAAGCTCAACATGAAATAAAGAACTAGTGTTTGTGAGTTTCTAGTCCATTGTATATGCTTTTGCAGCTTTAATTAGAAACAGACAACTGAGAAAACTTTTTTTTGTAAGTATATTTAAGGGATCTTGAATTTTGACAAACTCCAGTAGCAGCACGGGTAACACTCCTTCCGTCCTAATTTTTTTAACCAAAAAAACAGAATAGGGAAATACTTTCAAATTTGTGGTCTAAAAAAAGACATCGATAGTTGTGTGGCTATAAATCATCTCATTAAGGGTAAAATGAGAAGTTTAAAGTAAAATTGTTACTAAATATAGAATGATGTCATTCTTTTTTATACTGAATAAAAATAAAAAAGCGTCAAATACATTGGAACGACGGAAGTATATATATTCGATTTCAACCAATACGATTAAAAAGTATTGCGAGTCCTTTAGAAATCTAAAGATTCTCCAACTATTTATGTTAGCATGCATGTCAAAAGTCAAATGTGCATACATGAACAAACTAAGTAGGTGCGATACAGTAATAGTATATTTATTTGCTACAAATGTTATGAACCTTTCCTTGCAGAAAACTGATTTTTTTTTTTTTAATATGACCAGCTACATGGACCAACTTGGGAAGTGCAACTGGGAAGAAGGGACTCAACCACAGCAAGTAGAACCACAGCCAACAATGACATTCCATCTCCGTTAATGGACTTACCTGCACTTATCGACAACTTCAAGAAGCAAGGTTTGGATGAGGAAGACCTTGTTGCTCTCACCGGTGGTCACACGCTAGGGTTTGCTCAGTGTTTCACCTTCAGGAATCGCATCTACAATGAGACTAATATTGACTCCACCTTTGCGAGCCAACGTCAAGAGAATTGTCCACGTAGTGGAGGTGATTCCAACCTTGCTTCCCTTGATCCTACACCGGCCCTTTTCGACTCGAAATATTTCAGTAATTTGGTGTCCAAGAAAGGGCTTTTGCATTCTGATCAAGCATTATTTAGTGGTGGGGAAACTGATGATCTTGTTAAAACCTATAGCATGAACCTAAGGAGTTTCTCCAAAGATTTTGCTGAATCTATGATTAAGATGGGTAATATCAAGCCATTGACTGGGGATCAAGGTCAGGTTCGTGTCAACTGCAGGAAGGTGAACTAAGCAGTGCTGATTAATGTTGCTAATAAAATAAAGTGTTTCAATAATTTGGCTATTGTCAATTGTTTGTGATTTTTGTTCTTTTGTAACCTTTGTTGTTATTACCTAAAATAAGTTAATTGTGAGCAGAGAGTTGTGTGGTAATTTGTTTTTCGAAGAAATTGGATCATGTTGTTTTCAACTAGCGAGTACATCCCGGCCAAGGTGGTTGTCGATTGAATGAGCAACCTTTTTGCTTTTGAGTAAATTGATCTTCCTCAAAGTTGTTCGACTAATAAATTATGAAATTAATTGCATAAGTCGTCCCTAGCTAACGTACACACCAGAAAACAACTTTAACATTAGTGTTTAATTTTTTAAACTTCCCTTAGCTTGTATATTCGAACTAGGGGCGACAAATGTGCAGTTTGGGTTGAATTTGAGCGGGTTAAAATGAGCTGAATCAATAAATGACCCGCCCAAAGTTTTTCCCAGCTAAGTGATTTGGGTAAAGATGAGCTAAACAATGCGTCATAACATAACTCACCCTACGTGACACAACTTTTAATCTTACTTTGCGGAAACATCAATGGATATTCTTAATCAAACTTATTAATTAAATCGATGACTCGAATCTAATTCGTCATTGCGATTTCTCTAAATATGTGTTAACAAAAAGTATAATTTCAAATCGAATTACCATTTCCTTTTTTTGGTTTCGCATTAAACTGATAAAATGTTCCCAGAAAATGAAATTTACTAAGATATTACTCAAAATAATTATATCGATCGATTTTTGCACTTGGAAAACTTGATCATATATTGCTCTATTCTCCTCTTGATGTTATATCTCGAAAATTTTCGCGTCATTTGCGTCGTAAATAAACTAACGTAAGCTCAGAGAGGTAATGGAACCCTTATAAGGTTAAGGAATACTCTTAGCAAGTGCTAAGAAAGTGTCTAAAGGTTTCAGGATCAAGCAAAACGAAGAAATTAAGTTTGTCTAAAATTTGGGAAAATTTGGCAGAATTTTGGACAGGAAATTTTGGTCCAAATTGAGAGAGGTATATCTCCTAGAATATGAGGAGTTATGGAATGAATAACCTATGTAAATTGAAGTTCAGAGAGTCTTCTTTCCAATGCAACTGACAGATCTCAAATCCGAGACGTACAGTGGAAGATACAGCCTGTACAAAATTGTACGATTCCTCTATGCAATTCAATGGCTCGTCGAATAACGATGGTACCGTCGATGCTGCCGTCGAATTGAGGCGGTGGAGACTTGTTTCTTGATTATAAAGAGGAGGGGAACAACCTTAAGTTCATATTTTTCACCAAAACAGATCCTTCTTGACCCTTCAAGCCCTCTCAAACACTCCAAATCATTCCATGCCAGCACAAGAGAAGATCAAGGTTCAACTCCGCAACTAGTTTATAAAAGGTGATTGCTTTTGCTTATACTTGGAGTTGTGATGAAATTGGTCTTGAAACGAGTTGTGTGAATTGAAGTTCTTCAAGTTATAAGGTATGTTCTTCATCTTGACTTTGATGTTAAGTTGTTTTTGGAAGATTTTAATGGTTTAAAATGAAGAAAAAAAAAACATAGTATAAAGGTCATAGTTTGACATGTTGATGTTGTTGGCTTATGGATTGATTTTCGAAGGAAGTTTCAGACGGATTTGTATATGTTTGTCATGTAGTATCTTGATTATGTTATTGTTGATGTTGTTATTGATGTTTGGGAGCTGTTTTGGAATTGGTTCGGAGTAGATAATATAGGGAAAATGCTGTCCGAATTCCGTTAACTTATTAACTAGCTAAGTTTGAGTGTGTAAGTGTTCCTATGGCCTGATTGTTGTATGAATCATCTTGGATGTAGATTTGCAAGTTTGGAAGGATAAGCGTAAAGTACTTAAGGAGACGACAAGGTATGTTAAGCCTGTCCCTTTCTTTCTTAAGGCATGATTCCATTGTTTCGAGCTTACACAAAGGATGTCCATAAGGATTCTTCTCTTAGAATTATTAGAAGCATATGTTCTTGATGTTCTTATAATATTATTGATCCTTATCTCATGATTATTAGTTATTGATCTCATATTATGGTTATTGATCTTATTATTGATGTTGATCTCATCTTATGATTATTGTTCCTTCAAAGTGAGATATGTCCATGATAATAGTTCCATAATGATAATGAGAGGTTTACCGACCTTACGTCACTCCAATAGAATCATAGCTTTTATATATATATATATGTGTGTGTGTGTGTGTGTGTGTATTTTCTCACATTGAGTAGCGCTATAGTTGGCTGGGCAGGCACGTAGATGTGCACACCACTGCAGTGGGCATGTTATGATGTTATCCCGGACGCGGGATGCCCCGGACGCAGGATGATGATGATATGATGATAACACCGAGCCTATATGGCCGAGTACGTTTCACACCGAGCCTATACGGCCGGGTACGTTTCACACCTAGCCTATATGGCTGGGTACGGTATTTTATATATATATAAATGTTTTTTTTTAAATGCTAAGCATGCATGACATCCGCCTTAAAAGGCATTCAGAGGTACAAGTTGATCTCTCTAATCTTATGCTATCTCCATATTTTCTTTATGTTGTTATTCATGCCTTACATACTCGGTACATTATTCGTACTGATGTTCTTTTGTTTGTGGACGCTGCATTCATGCCCGCAGGTAGACAGGGAGATGGTTCAGACTCAGAGGCTGACTTCTCAGCGGTTGTACAGGAGCACTCCATTTGTTCCGGAGTTGCGATGGTTGGTAGGTCCTTTTGTGTACAGATGGTTACGGTGGGGTCTTGTCCCGTCCTTATTATATTATGCACTCCAGTAGAGGCTCGTAGACAGATATGCACAGCCAGATGTTCCAAGACCATCTCGGTCTATGTTTTATTGTATCATCATTTTGATAGCCTTGCCAGCATGTGTACTTGGATCAGCTTGATGTTGTATGTATATTATCTTTGGGCTTGTGTCCCATACAGTTTATGATATTTATGAGTTAGCATGATGGCCTACTCAGGTATGAATATGAGATGAATGTACGTGTTGTGGTGCTCGCTAGGCTAGCTCCAGGTGCCTGTCATGACTCTCTTGTTGGATCGTGACAGTTGAAATCTAGGACTTCTTTTTCTTAGAACAATAGACTTCTTCAAAATAGTGAAATAGTAATTAGGTATAAAATCATATTCTATTTGTTGAAAAAAACTTGCATCCTCATCCCTCTTCATGTCCACCCAAACCGAATCTTTTATTTGAATAGTGAGGTTTATTTTAATTTTGACCTTAGTGAAATTAGATCTGGATTTGTTAGTAGTAGCTTTATCAATAGTTAGAAGAGCACATACGAGAGAAGTGATCCGAAGCAGGGCATCCCAGTTCCATTTAAGATCGGATTAATGAAGTAATCTATATCTGAGCAAGTGGTGTCTCCTCCTTTGGGTTGAAGTCCTTGATCTAACGAAACAAACACGTAGGAAATCTCAAGATCGTGATGTTGTCTCTGAAATTGAAGTTCTTAACCCCCCCCCCCCCCCCCCTTTTTTAAATCTATGAATATATGTTTGGATTGTAGTCAGAGGCGGATTCAGGATTTGAAAGTTCCGGATTCCACACTGTTTTGAACAGTAGCTCGCAGTATTTTGTGTAAACGGTGGCAATAATTAAATAGAAATAAGTAACATTTATCATCAATTTTTTAAGGGAAAAGGGTCAAATATACCCCCCTCTACTTTATTTTACTGGTTAAATATACCTTTCGTTAGTGAAAGTTAACAAAAATACCCCTGCCGTCTTCAAACTTCACACTTATGCCCCTATTTGGATGGAAATCCCCAAATCCTCTCACATCACCCAATTTCAAAAAAATTACCCTTTTTTTTTGTTGACCCGCCCCGCCCGACCTGCCTATCATCATCATCAAGCTCTAGCTTCATCTTCTCCAATAGGAAAAAAAAAAAAGCAAGAGCACACCCAAATGTTAAAATCTCAAGACTCATCTCAAATTTCATCTTTAAATCCAACTCCAAATCTTGGGATTGAAACTGTTGATTGATTTATTAGACTATCCAATTTCTGTACTGCCAACAAACTTCTTATTTATGACTTCATTCATTTACTTTCTTTATCTCTAGGTGTTATGTTCAATTGATGAATGAATTTAACGTATCAAATGACTCTTGAGAAAGAAGAGAAGTGCAAAATTTGGTCCGTGAGTAATTATTTGTGTTGTTTCATGAGGTTGATTAATTTTTATAAAACAATGTAGGTTCTTTTCCTATTCTTGTTGTATCCCTAAAGCATTTACAGTTTGTTGTCTCTGTTTCATATTTGACCCGGAGTTGTCTATTGGGATTCCAAGCCGTTGAAAACCTGTATCTAAGGAGCTTTAATCCATTTCCCTTTCCTTTCTCGTTGCTACTAGACGTCCTATGCGCACGGGCAACACTTTAAATTATAGTGCATCTGTGTATGTAATTGTCTTTGAATTATATTATATATATATATATATATATATATATTATGTTATTAAAACACGATTAATATAACATTGTAATTTGTGCTCCGTATCTAAAATTTTATTATATTAATGTTTGTTACGAATACAAAAACGGCAAATTTATTAATATTTTTTAAAAGAGAAGACTTGTTTATAAGGAAACTATTTTCCTCTCTTTGAAATAAAATAATAGTAATATTTAAGCATCAGTTGATATTTTCAATTTTAATTCGATTAATTTAAAGGTGTAAAATACTTATTATTTTTTATCAAATTTTGATTTGGATAATTCTAATTCAAATTATTAAATTAATTTTACATGTTTAAAACGAAACAAAATAAAAATTGATTTTCTATTTAAATGATGAAATACTATTTTTTAATTTTTGGTAAATATTCTCGGTTTAGCTCATTTTACTTGTCATGTTGTCTTTTGCATGATTTTTTAAGAAAACGTCGATTAGAATTATAATTTGACTAATTTACTTTATTCATTATTTGATCTCTATTTGATTTTTTTTTTACGACATTAATCTCTTTTCACATTATTCTATCTTATTTTAAAATATAAATATTTTAAGTATATTTATTTTAGTGAACATAACAGATAAATGACAATGCGGAATAGCAAATACAACGATTTAATATTTAGATTAGATCTCGGGCTAATATAAAAAAAATAAGAAAAAGCGTATGGTTTAATTGCTTAACTTTTTGAAGAAAAGCGATTTATTTGCTCCCACTAATGGATTGATACGCACGTGGCAATGAATCCATTATTATTGACTTAATGAGATACTTTGGAAATTAGTGTTTACTACTAATACAAAGTCCTTTTTGTTTTTTGGACATTATTTTTTTTTAATATGGGGTTCACTTTTTTTTTTTTTGATATTGCTTGATTTTGTTAATATGGAGTCCATTTTTTATATTCTTGGTGTTGTTTAGTATAGGGCTTGCCCTTTTATATTGACATTATTAGTTTGCACTATATATATATATATATATATATATATATATATATATATATATATATACTATGTTCAAAATACGATTAATATAACATTGTAATTTGTCTCCGTATCTAAAACTTTATTATATTAGTGTTTGCTACGAATACAAAGTCTGCACGTTTTTTTTTTTACATTGTTTGTTATTTTAATATGGGATTCACTTTTTTTTTTTTATATTGCTTGATTTTATTAATATGGGGTCCACTTTTTTTTCCCCGTGAGTTTGGAGATGGTGGGTTTCACTTTTTTTACTTTATTTTTTTTAATGTTCAAAACACAATTAATATAACATTGTAGTTTGTATTTCGTATATAAAACTTTATTATATTAGTGTTTGTTACGAATACAAAATTTGCACCTTTTTTTCTTGACATTGTTTGTTTTTTAATATGGGATTCACTTTTTTTTTTATATTGCTTGATTTTGTTAATATGGGGTCCACTTTTTTTTTGCCCGTGAGTTTGGAGATGGTGGGTTGCACTTTTTTTACCTATTTTTTTTTTTTTAATATTGGTTGGTTTGTGTTTAATATGTGGGCTCACAACTAACATTGTAGTTTATGTTCCGTATCTAAAACTTTATTATATTAGTGTTTGCTACGAATATAAAATCTGCACATTTTTTTTTAATATTGGTTGGTTTGTGTTTAATATGTGGGCTCACAACTAACATTGTAGTTTATGTTCCGTATCTAAAACTGCACATTTTTTTTTGACATTGTTTATTTTTTAATATTGGTTGATTTGTGTTTAATATGGGACCCAATTTTTTTTTTTTTAATATTAGTTGATTTGTGTTTAATAATATGTGGGCCCAAAATTTTTTTGGAGGCCCACAGACGGACGACGAAGGTGCTCTTAAACTCGCTCTTCTAAAGGATAGAAAATCTATAACTTGATATGTTGTCCTCTTTAAGCTGTTAACTGAATAATAAAGTTTTCTCTTGATCTGTTAGCAGCTTCAGCCAAATAAAAGTTCTACCATTTTAATTAAAAAAAAATAAACAAATACAAGCTCCGCCAAGTAGGGGTGTACATGAACCGGATTGGTTCGGATTTTTCAAATACCAAACCAAACCAATTGCGTCGGGTTTTTAAATTTATAAACCAAACCAAACCAATAAAATTCGGGTTTTTCAACTTCGGGTTTTCTCGGGTTATTCGATTTTTTCGGGTTTTTTTTCGAAAAAGTCTTCATACAAAACATATGACTTTTATTTCAAATATTTCTTTAGTCCTAGTAAGATACAACTATATAACTAAGGTGTTTCTTAAGAAAATAACAAAAATGTGAGATGGGTCATGACATCGTATTAAAATATTCAACAAAAAAATAATAAAATCGGTTAAAATAAGTATTGCTAATTAATAAGCCATAAAGAAAATGACTTTAATCTAAATACTAAGTTATGATAAAATAAGTACGGCTAATAAGTATTAATTACATGACAAAGAAAAAATTAACAAGAAAAAATTAAGTTATGTATTTTTACGCTGTAAACCAATTATACGCAAAACTAAAGAATGATATCCAACATTACTGTCATTCCTAGTGTTAGAATTGAATTTCTTTTGTTAGCATTAGTGTTGAGTTGGTTTTGATTTGGACTTTATTTGAGTTATTAACATCTATGGGATATAAAACTTATTGGCATTCAAATTCTAAGTTCAAGCTTAAAATAATATGATAAAAGACAAAAATCTATGAAAAAATTTAAGAAATATTTACAAATTACATTACAAATAAATATTCTTATGTATAAAATATTTTTAAAATCGAATACACGTAATGTCGGGTCGGTTTGGTTCGGTTCGGTTTGACTTTTTTTAGCTAAAACCAAACCAAACCAATTATGGTCGGGTTTCTTTTTCCAACACCAAACCAAGTCAAACCAAACCACGAGTCGGGTTTTTTTCTCGGTTTGACTCGATTTATCGATTTGGTGCGGTTTGTCGGTTTGGTTTGTACACCCCTACCGCCAAGTAACAAAATCCTTTCATGTGGTTATAAAGTTGAAGTGAATACTTATCACTGCTAATACTTATCCCAATTGGTAGCAGTGATGATTCAGCGAGTGGGGTTATTACTTATTGCACAATTAAATCCTATGACTATAAAACATTTGGAGTAGGACATATCATTGTTGCTGACTTTTCCATCCATAGCTCATTTCTTGGGCATGTCACCATTTAAGCTGTTCGTTATATACCTGGGCCGGGGGGTGGGGGGGGGGGGGGGAAGGGAGAAAATTATCAAAATATTGCTGCAGTAATTGGTTAGTTATATTTCCTATCAGGTCGCTATTGTTGGCAGTACGAAAATTGGATAGTCTAATAAATCAATCAACAGTTTCAATCTCAAGATTTGGAGTTGGATTTAAAGATGAAATTTGAGGTGAATTTTGGAATTTTATCATTTGGGTGTGTTCTTACTTTTTTTTTTTTTTTTTCTCTCCATTGAAAAAAATGAAGCTAGAGCTTGATGATGATGATAGGCGGGTCGGGCGGGGCGGATTAACAAAAAAAGTGGGTAATTTTTTTTTTGAAATTGGATAATTTGAGAGGATTTGGGGATTTCCATCCAAATAGGGGCATAAGTGTGAAGTTTGAAGATGGCAGGAGTATTTTTGTTAACTTTCACTAACGAAGAGTATATTTAACTAATAAAACAAAGTAGAGGGGTATATTTGACCCTTTTCCCATTTTTTAAACAAGGAAGATCCTTGGATCGTTGGTCTATTTGTGGCTCAATTTTTGTAAACAAGGAAGATCCTTGGATCGTTGGTCCATTTGTGGCTTAAGTTCAAAGAGATCGAGGATTCTATTCTTCTTAACCACAATTTTTTAACAATAAAAGCTCACTCGAATGTTTTGTCAAAATATTCTAAGTTGGGATTAGAACCATTGACCACTATAAGCAAAGATTAATCTTCTAATATAACCAACAAGTCAGGAAGCGCTGTTTGACATGTTGGTGTGAGTCTGACTAGAATACTAATGTCCTAGACGAAGCACGCTACAATAGTGTTACAAAAAGCACCTGGAATGGATTCAAACTCGCATCCACGGAAGTAAAACCTGACTCCTCACCGCTGGCACCACACGTTACATTGTTGCTCCGGGTGGCACCACAAATATTTATGCTATTTCTCATACATATATATACATAGTTTCAACCGAGACGTCGGGGTGCCGTGATACTTCCACCCTACTACATAGATCTACCCACTACGTACTAGAATAAAGGTTTTTTCCACCGACATTCAATTGGAAATTGTGCTATAAAACATGATTTTCCCACGGTATTCCCATCGAACCAATCAGAGGCGGATCCAGGATTTGAAGTTTCCGGGTGCCATGCGTCATTCAATCAATTTGGGCTTCGGGTCGGATTATCCGTCTTTTCCGATGAAACATTTATTTATAGCAATATACAGAAGAGAAAAACATAAAACTTCCAATAATATTACTAATATCATAAATATCCATCATTCATTTACAATTGTCCTCGACAAGGTTTCATCTTCTGAAAATGATCAATGATGACATCATTCCTTACATTTGTAAATACATCACGCTCTATGTAACAAACTAAACAATCATTCAAATATTGATCACCAATGCTATTCCGCACTTCATTTTGGATCCGCTTCATGGATGAGAACGCTCCCCACACAACAGGTAGCAACAAGATCGTAGTTAATTTCACAAGTAAATCAACAAGTGAATAAGTATCCACACGATTTGCCTCAACCAATGCTTTTGCCAAATCACGAATTCCTTGCAAGTTGGAGAACTTGGGATTACCATTCGCATATGAAATATGAAAGTATCGAGTTGGTAACTCAAATCTTTAATCTGTACTTCATGAAGAGGGTTTGTTTATTTGATGAGAATTGAGAAGAAAGGGTTTGTTTCTTTGATGAGAATTGAGAAGAGAGAGGTTTTTTTTTTTTTTTTTTTTTTTTTTTGATGAGAAGGAAGAGAGGGAAACTTATGTTTTCAACTTTAAGAAATAAAAAAGTCAAAGATTAAAAAGTTAAATTAAGTCAACAACAATTATAGAAATAAGAAAAAGAGAATATAAAGTTAATGGAAAATTGGGAATTGTTTTGTATCACATACTCACTGCTACACATTGTTGATCGCTTATTGTTGCCGCAAGGTAAAAATAAAAATAAAGTCAAAAGGCAAATGCGCATTCGATCTTGATCCCCATTTAAGAAAATAGAGCCCTTCACCACTGGCACCAATGGGTCATTTTGTAGTGAGGGTGCCACTTTAAATATTTGTATATAGTTTCTGTATATATACATATATATACATAGGGTTTTAGGGCGCGTTTGGGGTGGCGTGGCACTGTACCTACTCCTTAATGGATCCGCCCCTGGAACCAATTCATTCGGAAAATGCATGGTGAAAACAGGTTCTTATTGAAACGTTGGGGAGCTTCCTAATTTTTTAGTGTGAAAATACTATTATTTAGATTTTTTTTCCCACCCACATTCAGTGAGAATAGCCACTGAATATTTTCCAGCGGAAAATTCAGTAGGAAAATATTGTTTTTTAGTAGTGGCCCCTGATTGTAGTGTCCGATCTTTACTGGCCTCTTTATCGGAAATCTTGCAGCAAATCCCTGCAAATATATATCCTCAATCATATGTTTTCCATGCGAAAATTTTCCAATCAATCAGCAAAATCTGCACACTTTGGAGAGTTGTCTTCCTCTGGCGAAACGAACATCGTCGGCTTCCCTTTGTGTAGCTCTTGAGGTCGAAAATTGAACCTAATGGCTGGCTGATTTTTGGTAGGATCAGCTAGAGAAGAAGCACCCTTTGATAATTCAGTGTTGGAGGGATGGTTGTCGTGCTCGCCACTCACGTCGATATGGCCGATGGTCATCAAAGCATTCATCGGAGCGAAGTAATTCATTTGGAAAAAAGAGGCATGTGGGGCACATTCTTTTTTCATAACGCTCATTTAGTAAATTGTTGTTTTTAATTTAATCAATTTCGTTAGCGAGAACCGACGCCAGCTTGTGTTCTGCGTTATGTATCGCTATTTTGATGTCTAAGAATATCTCAAAAGAGAATGTGACATGATCATGTATTTCTTATCCTTACGAAAATGAAGGGGGGAGATGAATAGAGAAAAGGAAATCTAGAAGAGACTATTGTTTGATAATGTGTTTTCGGAGCAAGTTTTGGGCGAGGCGTGTCAAAATCATCATGTTACTTTACGTTGGACGTAACGGGTTGCTTTGCTTAGAGCATGTTTGGATGGGCTTAAAAAGAATTATAAGTTCGGGAAATGTTATAAGCCAAAAAAAAAAAAAAAAAAGTTAGAGTAGCCCAACTTATTTTTTTTTTTTTGGCTTATAAGTTCTGTTTTAAATTATGTTCGCTTTTGTGTCGTTCAACCGTCCTAATTAATTTTTTAGCTTATTTTAAGCATAAAATGACTTTAAGCTGGTCAGCCAAACACTCAAAAAAGCTAAAAAAAAGCTTATAAGCAACTTATAAGCCAATCCAAACGGGCTTTTAGTCTTCTTTTAACCAATGAAATAGTTCTACATACAATTTTTCACTTATTTTATAATTTTCTTAAATTTTCTACAGCTGTACCATTTTTAATATCTATTCATATACTATTAATTTATAAAATATTAAAGATTAATATTCATAGGGCTTATGCTCAGCGCCTTGGGACTTACCCTCACCTTGAATTAAGCGTGTAGATTGAGTCGGGCCCGGGCTACCCCACCTAATCCGCCCATAACCGCCCGACCCCCAACCCGGGGAGGGTCATGACCGGCTAGTGGAAAAAGTTAGGGCCGGGCCGACATGCCATTTAGCCCGGTAGCCGGCCCACCAACAAATGTTCTAGCCACCAACGGGCCGCCCGCCCACTTTGAATTAATTTTTTTTTTAAAAAATCATAAATAAGCATTTTTAAATATATATATATAATAACACTATTGAGCATCATGGATATTATTATAAAAATAATCAATTAGCATAATTAAAAGGAAGATAGTTATGTCGAAATGTCGGTCATCATCATCCCTACCGATAGCCGAGTTTACTTTAATTGTTAAAATAAATAAAAGGATCAACTCAAAGAGAAATTGGAAGATAGATTGTGATGACGTACGAAAATGTAGAACAACGTAGGAGAAAAGTAGGAAGAGAGATGTTCTTTTGATATATTTATGGATAAAATAGTTGTAGCTATAATTGTGGGATAATCATTTGAGTAGAGGATTATCATTATCCATTAAATTTAAATTTTGAAATTTGAACTTGGAAGTTGGAAGAGAGAGAGAGATTTAGATGAGTATGAAATTTAGAGAAAGAGGAGAGTAGGGAATTGTGAGATAATATGGAGAAGAATGAAAAGAATGAATGGTATTTATAGTTTGAAAATAGGGCCAAAGTATAATTTAAGAAACTTGATGGTTAAAATAAAGTTGACAACAACTAGATTTTAAAGTATCAAACTTAATCAATTTTAGTATTAGAATTTTTTTTAAAATAATTAAAATTCGGCGCGGCCCATTAACTAAAACCCAGCCACTTAGCCCACTATGTACCCCTACCCGAGTACATTTTTTTGCGCGGAGTGCCCTTCTTTTGGGGTGGTCTTTAAATTTTTCCCCTCATATTTGAAATCTTTAAAATTTGCCCTTCGGCTAACACCCATAGGTTCCAGGTTCGAACCCACGCGCAGTCAAAATTTTAAAAAAAATTAGCAAGGCAGAGTTTAAATTTCGCTATGCCGCCAACGGCATACACACTTGTGAAGGAATTACCAAAGTTATGGACCAAGATACTTATGCCTTGGCGTACTTGGCATAAGATGCCTTATCCGCATAACTTTGATAATTCCTTCACAAAGTTATGCCGGTCCGGCATAAAAGTTTGCCCATTAAAAGTATGCCCGCATAACTTTGTGAAGGAATTATCAAAGTTATGCCGGACCCGGCATACTTATGCCAAGTCTGCCCATAAGGCATAAGTATTCAAGAAAAAGTCAGTTCTTCACATAATTTTTAACTACATGCCCATCCTAATTAAAATAAACAGAATCCAAACTTAACAATATTAACACATCTGCCACGATTGACAACCTCATCATGAATTGCATTTGCACCAAAGATACATACCATTTCCACCCAAAGACAAAGAGCATGTTTATTCCGTCGAAGAAATCTTAGATAAAGCCAAGACAATAATTACGGGTGTAAGTAAGCTAGCTATAGATGGTCACCAAGCACCTCGAATGCTATCCACAATGTCGAAACTTTAGGTCCTCCACGTGATACACCTAACAAGCTTCCACAAGAATGATGAATATTTTGAACCACTTTCTGGAATAACTCGGTAACAAAACATGCATGACTTATCACTCAAATATTTATTACTGCAGGACCGCATAACTTTGATAATTCCTTCACAAAGTTATGCCATACTTTTAACGGGCAAACTTTTATGCGGATCCCGATAACTTTGTGAAGGAATTATCAAAGTTATCTCAACCCGAAGATAAAAGTCCGCTAGGCATAAGTATCTTGGTCCGAAGCATAACTTTTAATTCCTTCACAAATGTATGCCGGCATAGCGAAATTTAAACTGCTTGCGAATTTTTTTTTTAAAATTTTGACTCACGTGGGTTCGAACTCGAACCCATGGGTGTTACCGAAGGGCAAAATTTAAACATTTCAAATATTAGGGACAAAGACCCCCCATTAAAAGGCGGCAATTCTGCGAATTGTAGGGGGTCGACACCTCCAACTGTGCCCCCAACCCGGCCCACTAACTATGGCCCGACCCAACCTCATGTGACCCGCATTTATATGGCCCGGCCCGGCCCACTTGATAGGCATACCTTGAATCAAGTAAAACACCTCGTGCACCTTTTAAAACACCGGAAGAGACCCTGAACTAAATAAGATAGAACATGGATTATCAAGATTTGGATTGCAAACCAATCGCCAATGTCTTATTACAAGACTCGACTATGACTCGAAAAGACAATCAAAAAAGAGAGAGAGAGAGGAGAGAACGGACACTACCAATTATTAATCAGGATCAAACTTGACCCATTTTATTCTTCTCCACATGATTGCGCCACTACCAAATTATGTTGTGAAAAAACAGATCTTTTCCGTCAGATTACTGGACCCTGCATCACCACATCAAATTAACATTAGCCAACATATATGTGTGTGTATGTATATGTACAGTAATCTTCTCACTAATCGACCAATTAAAATTTCATTTATCCAGGAAAAGATATAGCGATCATTTACATTTGAAGTTTCTAAGTTATTACTGTTCGTGTAACTCCATTTTTTGACAATGCGGTTATCAATCAATTTGTAACATTTTTTGACAATGCGGATATCAATCCATTTGTAACACGTTACTGACGTTAGATAATATAAACAGTATGTATGAGTAGTAATTATTTTTCATAAAGTATCCCATGAATTAATCTAGCAAGAGGGAAGGGGATTCAAATTGAAACCCTTTTGTCGAATAATTATACTATGCAAGAAGGATAAAAATAAAATTTTATGATTGCATATGAACTGTTGAATTCTAGTGTTGGATAAAGGAGATTCAAAGGTTGCTTTAGATCACAAAATCATATATATATATATAAAAAAGCAGGCCACCTACCGACGCCAAGCTATATAGCCATAAAACCTATTTATCTTTTTCCTCAGCTTTTGCCATTTAAAATTACAAAAAAAAAAAAAAAAAAAAAACAATTATTTAGTAAACTAAAAGTCAAAAGGAATCTCTTCGGCCTTCAGTTATAGAAACCCAAACGCCACTACTGTTTTCAATTCAACAAAACTCAAAAGGCACTTCCTTTTGCTTATACGCCCTTTCTTCCTGTTCTTCCTTCCATTCTCTTCGATTCATCAAATTAATCTTTAGGATTTTTTGGGTCAGTCGTTTCCCAACAAAATCTGCAACTTTTCGCTGTGTCAAACAAAACCCTGCGTCGCCAACTTTCACAAAACATTAGTTAGTCAATAGAGGAGAAAACTTCCGCCCATCTGTCGCGCCATTTCAAACCAAAACTTTAAGATCTTCAATTCCATAGCAGCAAAGGCACAGAAGAAATCACTAGAGGAGAAGAAGTTTATGGTCTGTGAGAAAAATGAGAAGGTAAAAAGCTTCAAGTTAATTGGTGTTTTTTTAATTTCATGTATTTTTGTATTAAATTCCTGCCTCTTTTGTGTTCTTGAAGGGTTTATATGTTCCTATCAAAATACAGGTCAGTCTCCTAATCTCCGTCTTCTATGCTTTAGTTTTATTCACCACTAACCACTCTCTTTGAAAATTTCTGAACTAAATCATAGTGCCAGAAACACCATATATTATATGGCACTGTTGCGAGGAACTTCTTCCCATAGTTGCAACTTTCTGGAGTAACTTTTTTCCCCCCTGTTTTCGTTATCTTTGATTTATTATTATTTAATGTCTGACAAATCAAAGTGTTGGGTCACAGTCTACTCTCTACAATTCTCTTCTTTTCATCTATCCAATTGAAATATTGTTCATACGCCAACCCGGGTTTGACCCAAAAAAAAACAATGCGGCATGCTTATTTTGAAACCCATCGAGTGTTCGACGAAATGCCCTATAGAGATGCAGCTTCAGAAAATGGCTCCAAAATCCACTCAACAGATGCAACTCGGTTATTATTTTAGGCCCTTAAAGTTCAGTATATATTTTCAACACCCTCATCTACTTCCAACTAAATAATTTTGTTCAATATACATATTTTCACAGCAGTTTACCACCCTAATCCAATTGTATAGCTGTGATAAAAAATGGAACAAACTGCCTTGAATAATTGTGATCGGTCAATTGTAAAATCTACATTTACAAAGTTCGACATTAATATCTATAAATACTGATTATAGTTTTGTAATTTCGAGTTTAGCCTATATTACATTTTCAACTTTTTTAGTAATTTGTCGTGCTCTATTATTATTTCCTGCTCTACTCTTTCACGTTTTGAATTGCGATTGACTTATGCATTTAACATGCCACCAACACCGTAATAATCAAAAAACGACTTTTTCTGGCGACATTATAATTATCAGAAGATCTATATTTCAATTTTCTCGTAACATTACTTTTTTCCTCAGTGCTCTTTCTCTTCCTTGATTATGATGTGTTGCTACCTTTTTGGGGGTTGCCATTAATATCTATGTTTATATATTTATATAAAATTGATCATAGACGAGTTGAGGTGACAGATCTCTTTGGCCAACATTCACATGTATCTTTTTCTTTTTATCCTGGAGCTACCAGTTGTGGGTAGCAATATTTTTTATTTGTCTTAGCAAGTTTAAGCTTGCATTAAGTATCTTTAACAATTGTTTGATACTCAACTCTGTAAGTAAGAGTACCACTAGGATGATTCAGGGCATTAGCCTTGATTTCTCAAGGATGTCCTCAAGAAAGAGAGTAATTCCTGCCCTGTTAATGGTTGAACTTGAGTTTAGTGTTGCAGGGTGACATGATACAAAAGAGAAGTTGTATTTTCTTCTCTGTAAAGAGATGAGGGTGGTGTCCAACTGGAGACAAGGCAGCAAAGGATGGAGAAGAGTATCGAGTAATTACAGTAATTTGACATGTTTGATGATTAAAGCAATTGGTAAGCTGAAAACAAGAACTGGTATGATATTCCTCTTTGCAAGTTTTATAACTTTATAGTACTTGTGCAGAAATTGAATTTGGAGCATCTTTAAATAAAAAAAATCAATTGATTGGGTCAAATTGAAACATTACTTAAATATTCAGAGAAAACAAAGAATAGTTAATCAATCTATCTTATATCGATAAGAGAGTTGATGTGGCATCTTTCTTAGGCCATGATCTCCATTTATCGTTTTCCTCAAGTTTTTAAAATTTACCTTTGTTTCATGTCTAGAAAAGTCTGCAGGAATTTAAAAATACCCTTCTTATGTCATGAGACCTTGCAGATTTTACCAATACTATTTTTGTATCTTTCAATCGTTTTCTTTTCTATTTTAATTCTACACTTCACATGGTTTAATATTTTATCTGTTGAAATGTATGTTGTGTTGTTTGTTAACGGAACCATCTTTATTTTAACTTACCCTTGATTTTAATCGGTGGTGGTTTTAATAAACCTTCACACCATGAAGTTTATTTAGAGTGAGTATATCTGTACGCCCTAAAATTGAATTTTTACACATTTCGTGTACACAAAAATAGAGAAAACGATACTTGATTGAGAATGCCCACTGTGTACAACTTAATGGAAAGCATAGCTCACTTATTTTTGAAATGTGAATTTTCTGCACAGGATGGAGTAAACTGCTACATTGATTGCAGGGACTAACAGAGCAGATTATGTCTTGGCCTGAGGCACTGAGATGGGCTGAAGTTCATGCTAGAGGAAACCGCTCAAGTGCGGCAATTTGTTTAATTACTATTGTTGCTTGTGTCTATCACCTTTGAATTGAGACGAAAGAGTTTTTTCAACCAAAGCTGATGGAGCCAAGGAGAATAGTCATGAAAGTCATTCAGGAGGTCTTCTACAAAGGATCCATGAAGAACAGATTAAGTAGGAGGGAGTCGTCAGAGCTAAAACTTTTTCTTTTGATAGATCAGTTGTAGTAGAAGTGCTAAGAGTATCCGGTTGCAGCTTTGGAATTGTCTAGCTGTGGTTTTTTCATGTACGTAGCGTTACTGGTAATTAAAAGAGTTATTTACCAGAAAAAACAATGAGAAGCCAATTAAATCAAAGAATAAATGTTAAGATCAGTAGATGATGAATTGATCAAGCAGTAAGACTATTGTAATCATTAGTTACTGGTTCTTAAGATATGCGATGTCAAAATCTTCTAATTTATATTAGAACGATCTTGATATCTTTTTTTTTAATGTCATTTTTAATACTTCAATTATTAGAAAAGGGTTATTTCAAAGCTTAATGGGGTGATTATTACTGCGCGTAGCGCGGGCAATTTACCTAGTTGAATCATAATTGTGCCATCCTAGCTGGGCTTTTTTAAATTCCCTTCACAAAATAATTATGTTAGGGAAGAAGGTGAAAAACGTACTTGGAGCAATCAACGGAGGGGCTGACTTTGAAAGGAACATTGATGCCACAAATACCAGGGAGACCAGCTGCTTTGTCAAAATCAATACCCTCTATAGACTATAGTATTAAGGGCCGTTTTCACGCAACTGCATGCAATCTTACGGTCCTGTGGCGTTTTGAGAAGTTTCATCAGACTTTCAAATGTGCCACAACAGCCTTCTAGAGGGCCACGATTCTGCACATAAGGGAGGCAACCAACCACGCCAACATGAATCTCGTCGCACGTCACTGCCTCAGCATGAGGTGCAACCACCACCATGCACAGAACCATAAAGCATACAATCTTGCCAACCATTTTCATTCCTTAAAAAATTGAGTATATAAGATAGAGTGTAGTGTAAGGAGTGTTGGGTAACAAAAGTAGTGAGCCCTTAGGGGTTTTTATAGAGAGGAAATTAGAACTAAATTGATGATCGACCAATGGACGAGTGAGAGAATTTAGAATTGGTATACTTGGGTTACATAAAATCGGCTAAATACATAGATCGATAGTCTCCTAAAGTTGCTCACAATTTTCACTTATTAAATACATACCCCAAAAGTTGTCCACAATATTCACTTTCTTAAAACATAGATAGACCCTGAAAGTTGTCCATAGTTTTCACTTTGACACTTCAACAGAGGCAGTTGAACACTTCAACCTCAACAAATGCGTACCTAATAGACACAAAAAGTTGACGAGGCAAACAAAAAGTGTTCTTCATTTCCGGCAAGTAACATAGTTTAAAATAATACTAATTTTTTTTCAGCTTTGACAATTAAATATATGGCTATAACTTAAATAAGAAAAATAAAAGAAAAAGACTGTTTAACTGAAAAACAAATAAGAAAAAGAGATGGGAGAAGTTGTCTTTCCCATCCCCTATTATTTCTCATTTTCTTTCTCTTTAACCAAATTTCTGAAAGCACTCTCCCAATTCTTCTCTCTTTCATCTTCCTCTCCTAATTGATTCCTCAATTGCTTATCAAAACCCATGCTTTGCAGTAGCTTTTCGATTCCTTTGTTCCTCTAAACCGTCAATCCTTTTTTTTGTGTGTTTCTTATCACTCAACCTTTCCTTACCACAATGTTTTGTATTTTTTGGTGTTTGAAATAATTAGTAGTAAACTTAGTGTTAGAAATTCCTTACCGTAGGTTCTGTTCAAATTGAAAAGATTTCTTAAGCATCAGCTGGAAGGGTGTTATAAAATAACTTTTGTGAAAAAAATTTCTGGATTAATTAAATAGCTTTTTTTCTTTTTTAACAAAAAATAATTGGTTTTCATCCTTCCGAGACTACGAGTATTTTTATAATTATCTGGACCCAAATGCCATTATCATCGTCTCATTTGTTAATATTTGCATGTGAGTTACATGCACCTTTTTTTCACTAATTGTCATTCCGTGTCTAATAGGTAAGCATTTGTTAAGATTGGAGTGTTCAACTGGAATAAGCCCCTGTCAAAATGTCAAAGTTTAAACTATGGACAATTGAAAGTCTATCTATGACTTAAGCCAATAAAATTCAATACTTCTTTATGGGACATTATTATGGTGGTGACGCTAGCTATAAAGTCACAAAGTTCTTATGTGTACGACATTTTATGAACCACGTATCTTAGGACATGGAAATAATCCAAACATAGTTTTCCTTTTTACGTACCGTGATGTGATAAATAGTGGTAAAATTGTTTTATACTCTCACTATCTTACATGAATAGTTTATATATTATATATTAAATGGAGAAAAATCCAATTAAAAAACTCATTTTGTGTATCAGTTGGCCATCATATCACTTATTGTCAAAATGAAAAACTAATTCGGTCATTAATTATGTGTGCTTGTAATGGGTTCATCTTTTGCGATTGGTTTTAATGATGGTGGAGTTTGCCTCATTTTACTCGCATCTCGATCACTACTTACATATGTAAAGTAATTCTGTCTTACAAACTTAGGAAGACCGAAGAAATCAGCTAGTATTTTTTATTTTATTTTTTGCCTCTGTAATTTGAACCACTTTTATTTTGTTTACCTTTATGGTCTTTAACCAAGTTTTTGATTTTATAAAAAATCATATTGCCTTCCGAAATTCTCCCTGTTACGATGGTTTTTAATTAGGGATGTAACATTAGGTTCGTCAGTAAAATTACATTCCTCTGTCTGTTATTTGCTTTCACAGGGTAACAAATGACTTAATTTGTAGGAATGACCAACATACTAAGAAAAATCCAATTTATAATCCAATCTATATATAATATAAAGTTAGGCATAGACAAGGTGATGTGGCACCTCTCTATGGCCTAGAATCATATTTATCTTTTTTCTCCTTTTTTTGACCTTTTCTCTATTTTATTCTTATTGTATATTACATTGCTCAATTAAATGAGGAAGACATTTAAGAAAATAAGTTACCAAGACCATTGTTCTTTTCCTATAACTTACTGACTTTTCAGTTTCTCCTACCGAACAAATGTAGAAAGAACGTGGTGTTGCAAACCAAAACAGCCAGCACTTCCTCTAAAATTAATTTCATTAATTCCTTTCTCTCATTATTACTTTAGTAGCACCTACAAGACTACTAACGTATGGGTGGGTAATTGTATATAATGCTACTTTGAAGTTTTGATCTCAAATATCGAATCTTCATTTGGTCTCTTTAAATGGGTTGTTGCCACTGCTTCTTTTTGTTAATGGGTTGTGTTTTTAGGGAATACAAAGTAACATGAATGGCATGTGTGGTTGTTATTTTTCTTAATCATTTTTATTCAAATATTTACACCTTCATATTTTTTTTAAAGGAATACCCTTAGAGAGAGTAGATCCGAAATCAAGAATGGAGGTGTCGTATATAGGGCAAACATGAAAGGCATGCATGGTTGTTATTCTTTTTTACTCATTTTCATTTGAATATTTACACCTTCATATTATAGTATAACTCTTTAACGGGGCTGTAATACTTATTTAGTTTTTGGATTATACATGAGCTTATTTTCATATTGATGCTACAAATGTTAATAGAATTGTAATTTTTTATTTTTTCATTTTTTGTGTGTGTGTTTTTATAAATTCTCTCTTTTCCTTCCACATTGCTTTACTAAGAAACGGAATAAAGGGCGACCTCTAACTTTCCATACCCCTGAACCCACAAGGAAAAAGATTGTTAAAATATCTTCTTTTTTGCCTTCTCATTTTTTTATTCCTGTTATTGTAAGAATAATTGTTTTTAATCATTACTACCTAAACTCCACGTCATTAATTATTATTTCGATATTTTCTGTTCTTTATTAATGCAAGAATTCCGAATCTCAATTATTACTGCTTTAACTTTTCCTACTCTTAAATATCTTTACTTTGTGCTTATGAGGTTTTAACATTTTTTGGTTTCTTGTGTTTTTTTTCTTGGTCAATGTTCTCAATGAGAGATCCGAGGCTACAAGTACGTGATTTAATTTGTTTTTATTTTCCTTTATTTTCTTTTACATACTTCTTAATTTCTTCTTTTATCCTGTTTATTCATGGCTTACACTTATCAACAAAAAAATTACTAATTTATTCCGTTTAATGTTTATATATGGTAAAAGTTAGTCATTTTTTTTTGTAAGAACAATGTATGTATTAACTTGATTACCTGATGACCTTAAGTAGGAGAAAGAGTCATGTTTATCCTCTCTCATGGGCATAAAAATAAGCATATATCATGTTTATCCTTTTTTTTTTTTCTTTTCAAAATTGAATTGGTAACCACATGTAATCCAGTTATCCTTCAAGCCATAGAACACATCTAAATTATGGTGAGATTGCCAACGACACACCTAAATTATGATGGAGTCCTATGATCTCCTAATTTTTTTAATTTTTTTTTTACAATTTACGGCCTTCACTAATTTTATTTTTTATTTGAATTTGCTTCTCTTTTCCCCATAGAAGGAATATATAATGGGCAATAGAAAAGTGAAGAATTGGAGGTTATACACATGAAAGTTTGGGAGTTATGGATATTACTAATGCTAATTAAAAGTAGAAGTTATGATGAAGAAATATGAGTAATGAAAATAGCTTTTTAATATAAAAATGGAAAAATTGAGAGAAAAAGTCAAAAAAAAAAAAAAAGAGAGGAGAAAATAGAAAAATAGGATATCCATTTCTTTCCATTTAAAATAACTTCTCTATTACAATTAGTACACTTAATTCTCATTCAATTATAATTATTCAAATGTGCATTAATTTTCTATTCATGTTACCTTGCTTATTATGTTGGTTACTATAAATACTAAAGCACATCTTTTGTATTGCATAACTCTCCTCTTACTCTTCATTGTCATCATTTTAACTCTTTTGCAGAAAATTTCCTTTTTTTTTTTCTATTTCTGTAAAACTCACATGTAAAAACTGCTGCAACTATAGGGGCATGGGAGTCCAACGATCAATTTAAAACTTTTAGCAACCAAGTCTAACTTTGTTGAATTGTTCGTTTGTACGAAAAATTATTTGCTTGAACCCTCCCAAATGCTACTTGAAATGATATCTAAAGGGCTACTCCATTTTAATAAAGTTTCATTCTTCATGGAGGAAATGAAAGGTTGGAGTAGTAAATATCGGGACTTTTCAGTTTGTTTAAAATAAAGAATAGGAATAAGTGGAGTAGTAAATTTTCAAACATTTAAGTTTTTTACAATAAAGAATAGGCATTAATAGATGAGTAATAATTGATACATTTATTTTTGAACAATTAAAAAAAAAAAACAAATTATAGTAGGGGAAAAGGCAAAAAAATTGAGAAAAAAAGATAAATAGGATGCTTAGCCAAAAAGATGTGTCACATCACTCTTCTTTTGCCTAGCTCCAAGAATTCCATTTATCTTTCTTTCTTTTTTTTCATTTTTTTTTTTTTGGACATGTTCACCTATTTTCGTGTTTGCGTATAAAAATAAAGTCTTAATCATTAATACTCCAAATGTACCATTACTTCTAAAATAAAGACTATCATAAGTTCATAACTATTTTGATTGCAACCGTTCCCATATTTATACAAATAAAAAATCTAAAAGTCTTCATTCTTACTACTCCAATTAACCTTTCATATTTTCTTAATTCGTATGACCATTTGACTTAATAAATATTAGACATGGATGGATCTCAAGACATTTGAAGTAAATTTGTGTTTAACCTTGAATTATAGTTCAAAAATACATACATGGTGTCTCCACACATGTATGTATCTTTAAGTAAGTGTTTTTTTTTTTTCCTTCTAGGTTTCATTCTTTTAACTTTTTTCAATAAATTCATGTATTTTAAAATAAAATTAACATATTTAAAACAACATAAAAAGTTCAATGTCAATGCAAAAATCAATGAAGAATTTCAAAAATTATGTAAAATAGTGAACTCAAAGGAAACAATATTTTTGTAAATCTTAAAAGAAAAATGTCGAGAGTATATATACAACTAAAGGTCTTCTTTAAAAATATCTGAATACCTTAGAACTATATAATTGCGAAGAGAATTTGAATATGCGATTGTCAGAATTTTAAGTTTATTTATTATTAAATTTCTTTTAGAATTTAGATACCCAAAGAAAGATCACCCTTTCATAAATTTTATAACGTTTTAAGAACATGTACAAGCGGGACTTTACTAGTTAAAAATAATCTGGCTTTGGAATCATCTGCCAAGACAAATTTGATCATCATTTTGTCTTTGGCATCATCTTAATTCCAATTAGCAGCAACGTAACGTTAGAGGAACTGTTAAATGAATTGGAACGAAAACGAATTTTCATCCATTCTGATACATAACCGTAGTGATCGATAACTTCTTTTCGGAAGAAAAAAAAAAAAAAAAAAAAGATGTATTGCAACATCAATTTTCATATCAGGTTTTTTCTTTTCTTTTTTTTTTTTTTTTTTTTTTTTTTTTTATCTGAGAGAAAGTATGCAAGTCGGTTTTTTCAGATTTTTCACATAATGAATGTGAGAGTAGGTCATTTCCTATGAGCATTAGCCTTATTCTAAGAACACTCATGAAAATCGGAATAAGAACGAGGCAGTAGTATGCCTATCTAATGCAGCTTAAGTCAAGATCTTGACTATTATGCGTAATCAGTGACTTTTTATTAGTAATGATAGTTCAAGTCTAAAATCGCTATTGACCGTAAAGATTGTTACTTTACGCTAGAGGTTCAATAGAGCACACTTTCATTATGTATAATGGCCCCTTTCAACCGATAAACTCTATGATTTTTAATATTAGTAAATTGAGTGAAAAATGTTAAGAGATACCGACATTTTAATATTAAAAATATTAATGCATCAAATTGCATTACTCTTCCATCTTAGTGCTAAACTAGAAAACCTGTCCGCGCTTCGCGCGGTTATTAAATAAAATTGAAAAAATCAACCTTTATTCCTCGATCAATGTGATATTCTCTCTATTCGTGTGATTCTTTTTGTCAAGAGTTTTTGTGTTGCTCTGATTTCCTAGCTACTTTCTTTTTCTTTTTTTTTTTTTGGTCATCGTCCTTTTTTGTAGCTCCGTTGTTTTAATTTATTCTTAGTGATATTAGGATGAATGAACGAAAAGATATTTTCTACGAATTTGAAGTTCAACATTTCTGGCTAAACAATCTCTCTTCATATAAGAATGTCAAACTTATATATAACTCAATCAACATAATTTTATAATATTGAAATCTTAAACTCTAAAAAGACAATTCAGTTTACTAACTCGCACTTTATACATCTATCATTACATTTACTCTTCTTTCCTTGTCTAGGAGGGCATAACTTAATCTACATAAATTTGATCTAATATAATCTTAGATAAATATACAATATATAATCCTTTTTATTTGCTCATCAACTTTGGTTTGATCTACTATAATATCCTATAATTATTATACAATATATGTTGCTATTTTCAAACGTTAAACCAAATAAATGGGTATTTCAAACAACATGAAGTTATTTAAATGAAATAAGGTAAGTAAGAAAGATTATCATATGTACAGAAAAAGGTAATCTTTCTATGCAATTATCATTGGGTTAGCAAGGCTTGAAGAGTTTGCAATGTCAATGGTTTAGTTTTCAAGGTTGAAACTTGAAAGTATCACAAACATACCTGTAAAATAAAATTATGAACGATGTGAGGAGTAGTTACAAGTATCTGCAGAATAGCTGAATAGGAAAAATGAAATTTGAACAAAATATTCACAGATATACAAAAAGAAAGTTAAATCTAGAACGAAGGTAGTAATCACATAGGAAAAAGATATATGAAGAAACTTAAAAGATTTTCCAGAAAGAAGACAATATATGCAATCAAATTTTCAGATAGTCCAGAAACAAATTATCCTGCCAATCATTAAAGACCCACCAACGCTTTTCAACGTAACTATATAGTACCTTTTCTCAATTACAATAATTGCAAACCCAACACACCTTTTAATCACCCAACACAGCTGAAAGTATCTTCCAAATCATCTTAAATTCATAAGAGATTTAGACAAAGTACAATGCACACAACACCATACACACAAATGTATGTATTTATAGTTAAATAGTGAGAGGAAATTGAAAAGAACTGGTAAATTGGGAATATGAAGATGAAAACATAAATTTTTGAGGATCACATTTAACCGGTAACTTATTTTTGCTTTGATTTTATTATAGGGCATAGGCTTACCATTCTTTTGCTTTCCCTGTGCTTTTAGACATATGGAGTTTTTGACTCTACAAATTCTTTGTAAACAACAATGATATTATACTCATTGGTGCCAAAAAGAAGCAACTGTGCAACTGTTAAAGTTAATAAATTAGCAATTAACTTCATTACTGTCTGCTTTCGGTTTCTTTAGAAACGATTAAGAAAGAGTAATGTGCAATTGATGTATCATACAATAAATGAATGAATAGGAAAAAGATAAAACTGAAAAAATAATCGGAAAAAGTCATCTGGGTATAGAACGTGGTTATGGAATTTAATGTTAAATAATGAATGATATAAAGAAGGTGTATTTAATTTTTTATTTATTTATGCAGATTTTTTGGACATCAAATAAGGGGAAATAATTCAAAAAAATGAGAAAAAAGATAAATAAAAATAGAGGCCAAAGAGAGGTGCCACATCACCTTGTGTATGCCTAGCTTTATAATATATATAGATAGATGAGAATGTATCCACATTCTTTAGCTATTCCACGATCTATTCTACCCCATTAATTACTTCACTAAATATCTATTAACATATGATCCCATGTTCGTTCAATATTATTAATATCCCAGACTCCCTTATTTACTTTTTGAAAAAATTTATACACATATATTAACCTACTATTTATACATGTTGTTCTACAACATTGATCTGACTTATTTTTTAGTTTATTTCTTTTGGCTTCTGGGCAATACTTTGTGCAAACATTAAAGCTTCAACCATTAGTGCAAGTGTTTGGAAGTGTTGTGGAACCTTGAGGAGCGAACGGGCTAAACGATTCCAAAATTGCTTTCAAGGCACACAACGTTGATTTGATAAGTTGTTTTATCTCTTACTTCTTATTGATCAATGTTGTTCTAACTTTTTACTAACATATTCATCATATTAAAAAAAGTAAAAGATTATCATTTGTAAAAGGAATGTATTCTTAGTGATGAAGATTTGAATTTAAGAAAATTAAGTTTAGAGTTATGTTGAAATATATCGTACTCTCATCAGTGTTATATTCTGAAGAGAATAAATCAACTATTACTATTGGACTAGTGAAGGAAGATACCGTTGTAGTTAGCTTGAACCTCCTTTGTGATCTAAACCAACTATTTTATTTTATTAAAAAAAATTCTATTGTCTTCAGAAATTCTCCCGATACAATGAATTTTAGTTAGCGTCCTAACAAAATTTCTTACTAAATTCTATACCACTAAACTTTTCGTCAGTGAATCATGATATTCCTTTGTAATTTGCTTTCATAGGATAACAAATGTCCTAATTTGAAGGAATGAAGAAAAATCAAAATTATAAACTCATTCTGATCTTTTATAATTTGGCCATCTTATCCTCATTGACACCAAGGCATGAAGAAAATCAGTCTTGGAATCGCCAAGTCAGTATTGATCATCAATTTGCTAATTTGGCATCATTTGCCAAGCTTGTACCAATGTAATGAAATTGTAGGCTTTTGGGTCCTTTTCTCTTTTTTTGGTTTTGTTTTGTTTTCTTCTTTTTTTCCTTTCTTCTCTTAATTTCCTTTTCTCTTAGCTGACTCCGTTTTTTTTTGTTTTCTTTTCTTTTCACTTTTTGTCATTTTTTTCTTAATTTTCTTTTCCTTTTTTGGTTAATTTATCTTCTTCTTCTTTTGTTCCTTTCTCTATTCTTGACTTTTCTCTTTTTATTTTCTTTTGAGGATAAAAATAACATACAAAGATAAAAATATTAGCTAACTATTGTAGACTAGTCAATATGTTTAAAAAATTAAATAACTAGACTAGAACAAGAAATAATTAAGAAAAATGATTTTAGTGATTTATACTATGTGGTATCAGAGAAGATTGATGATTTTTTTTCTCAGGAATTGATTAGTCTTTTGTGATATCTTGTATATATATCGTGTCGTGGAAGTATTATAGAGGACTGAGAAGTGTTTTCTTAAGATATGAACCAATATTCAATGATATCATGTTAGTATATGATTTATACCATGTGGTATCACACAGGACTGAGCTCTTTTGTTAAGAAATAAATCAGTCATCTATGATATCTTGTCGAAAAAAGGTGTGTAGAATTAGATTATGAAAAGACATGAAATAAAAAAATGATTTAAAACTGAAATTAGAAAAGGTGAAAAAAGAAAATGAAAGGAGGAAAAAAAAAAACATGTATAATGTATAGGTTATTTTGATAACTGGCTTAGAGAAAAAGAAAGAAAAAAGGTATATTATATCAGTTATACTAAAAAAAAAAAGTAAGCGAATATTTACTATATCAATTACAGTATTTTTTATTTTTATGAAAAAACGAACAATAGAGAAGAAAAACAGAGTGTCATGTATTTAATCATGCTTTGTGGCCTTATGGGAGTTACTTGTTATACTGATTTGAGATGGAGATGGTAATTGAGAAGTTTAGTACTCCCTCCGTTCACTTTTACTATTTCACTTTAAACTTTTCACGCTGTTTAAGAAATAATAAATAAAGTGCATAATTTAACAATGTGCCCATATTAATTAGTGCATATTTTTATTGGATTTGAAAATGGATTTGAAGTGAGTAATTAATACTATGGGTAAAATAGAAAAAATAAAATTATTTTCTTTTGATATGCTAAAAGTGATAAATTAAAGTGAAAATTTATTTTTAAAATACTAGACAAGTAAAAGTAAACGGAGAGAGTAGTTAACATCTTAACACGTAGTGGTTTATATGGGTCTGGAATTAAAACTCTATACTTTGAAATTCAAACTATTTTTAAAGGAGTATGAAAAGGTAAGATAAAACATAATTTGATCTTGGGATTGGCGTTTTTGAGGATAAGGTTACATAACTTAAAGGCTTAATGCATATGCGCAATCCTAAACTTTTTTTTTTTTATTTTGACACCTCAACTAAGTGTTCTTCCTATTGAATCCCTGAACTTAACCTCAAATGTGTTTATCAAATACAATTCGACTTACATAGCATATATAGTGAGTTTTTTTTTTTTTTTTTTTTAAACTCAAGTATGGTTGGCACAAGACCCTACAAATCACAAAATTAAAACTTAAAATAATTGAAAATCAAAACATATTTTACAAAGTGAATCAGCATATCATTTTCTTTATCAACATAGTCAAATTCCATACATATATTAGCTTAACTTCCAAGGATACATCATGTGAGATGTTATGTAAGTCGGATTGTGTTTGATAAACACACTTGAAGCCAAGTTTAGGGGTTCAATAAAAACAACACTTAGTTAGGATATTAAAATTGAAAAAAGGAGCAAGTTTAGGGGGCCGCATATGCATTGAGCCTCGGCTTAGAGTACAATTTCAGTTGCTTTTTGTACAACTTGTATATATCGTACTTCATAAAACAACTATAATGTAATGACAAGTAATATTACCTATTTTTTTGTGATAATTAATGGGGAATAACGTACCGCGTACGTTCGTAGGGACTAAAAGGATATTATTATAAAAGCATGAATATAAATGTTGGTTGACCAAAATATCCTTCAAATATTAAATGACTTTTATGTCCTTCAAGATGAATTATTTCTTCAAAATATAATTCTACCTTGGATAAAATTGTAATTTGAAACTTCCCCTAATATTAACTTCCCTGGAATTCTAATCACAATCAAATTTCAACTTATCACATCCTATCTATTCTTGATGAAAAAAAAAAAAAAACATCCTATCTATTCTAATATACTCATAGAAGACGAAGAAGATTAGATGGGATAAGGCTGGAGTTCTTTTTTTTTTTTTTTTTTTGGGCGGGGGGAGGGGGAGGGGGCGTTGATTACAAGTTTCAAATACTATCCTTAAATTATCATTCAGAAATTAGTTAGAATTCTAATTAAGTTGGCTATTCCTATTCTTTTTTGTCATAATAATACTACCCCATTCACGCTCTGTTTGGATGAAGTCCCCACAAATTCAAATCCTTTTTAAGGGATAAATCTACTTATTAAATTTATATAGGATATTTTGGTAAAAAAATTGAAATAGATTTGACTTTTGGTGCTTTTTGCAATTGTAACCGTGTGAGTATGGTTTCTTTTGGGGTATTATTTATAATTTATTTAGGGTTTTTTAATTATCTAACAAAACAAAGAATTAGCTAATAATTAAAATAACAATATAATTGAAGAAGGATTCATAGCATTAGAAATTACTGTGAACTCAAAATATTTCTTCATTCACAAGTTTTAACTCTTCTAGAGAACAATCAAACATAACAACCTTTTAAGAGATATTTATTGCTACAAGTTAAAAGGAGATACTCCTCATTTTACTATATGTTCTTTTGAAAAATAAAAGAAAATAAAATCATTAAAAAGGAGATAATTGGTGAAAAGATGACAGACAGCAATCTATCCTGCTACTTTATAAAGGTAGCCCGATGTACAAAGCATCTTGCTTTGGTAGGGTTCGAGAAAGGGCCTCAATCCAAGGGATTTGATCTAGTTTATACACCTAAATATGAATAGGAGAAATCAAGATTAATCTCACTAAAATAGTAGTAACTTGAAATAGTATCTAATCAAAACAAATATAACTTTTAAGAATTGAAGCATACACTTTTGTATGCTTTGATTTTTAGCTTATAAATTAAATAATTGTTTTTAATTATTCACTTTTCTAAAAGTTAATTATCTTTAGATTTAAGTTTTATAATAGTTTTAGGGATTACATGTGCGAGACACGTGACATAGAGACATGAATATAAATGATGGTTGACCAAAGTATCATTCAAATATTAAACAAGTTTTATACCCTTTACTAATTAGAATTCAAGTCAAAATCTAAAACCTAATTCTTAGTCAGAATCGCTATGCTGGTATCCTACAAAAAACAAGTTTCTAAAGATACGTGAGGAAAATGTTGCTGTGAAACTCGAGTTTATGGAAACTTAAGGGCCACTTTTTCGGTGGAGTAATGGTGATCTTATTCTGCAATGGAGAGTTATTAGCAAGAAATTTAAAAATTGGCCAAAGTGCATTGTACTGCCAATTGGTTTTGTACTCTGCTCATGACTTCCCAGGCATGGAACTATTTCTTTCTGGTTCAAAATTTCAATTGTCTACTCCACATCCTTTGCTATTTGATCAATGTGTGAATATTTTCTCCTCTTACAATCTAATTGTTTGGTGTGCAGATGAAGGAAAGATAATACGGAAAACAGTAAGTTGATTTCCAATCATTATATATTAAATTCAATGCAATTATTTAATCAAATTCTGGTCTATCACCTATTACATAATCTTTGACATCTTTTATTCAGATTTTGCACTCCATGCTATATCAAACTTAAATTTATTCTATCAAGTATTATACGTATAGGATTTTGAAATATATGCTATAGTGGTAAGAAAAGAATCGGCAAAGCAGCACCTTGTAGTGCCTTAATTATGGTATCCAATACCACAAACAGTTTGTCAACATAACAAGATGATGCTACAATACCCAACTGTATGCTTTAATCTCTCTCTCTAAAAATAAATTCTTTTGAAAATTAGACTTTGTTATTACTCGGTCATTTTTTGATTTCTAATAAATATTTCTTTTCTTCTTTTTTGGATTTTCATTTATTTACTCCTCTATTCACCTAAATTTTCCCGTTAATTATGAAGCCTATTTTGACAAGGCAATAATAAAGTATGGATCCTGATTTGATAAAGCAATAAAGTATGGAGTCAATTTTAACTGGACAACAATGAAATACTTTAGTACATTTTGTTAAACCACCATTAATATAGTGAAAATCTGAAGTTTAGCTACTTTATACAAGACTAGATTAAAAGGGTTAAAAGGCCGGTTTGGGAAGATGACAGTGAATGAGGATTGCAGTTTAACCTCTTTGAATTGAAAGACTTTGAAGCACCTCTTATCTTTATATGGAGGTATACATTCATTTTAAATTTCTAATTTCGGATTATTTTTCCACATAGGTCAAAACATAAAAGATATATACCAAACATAACATTTTAATGGGAAGTATTAAGTGGATCGATTAGAATAGATTAGATTCGACAATCTTAAGTAGTGGAGTCAGCCATTATTCGTGATAGGATACTATCAGCTAATCACTAACTTTTGATAGAATGACAACGTAAAGTCGGAGAGGAAGAAGAATGCTACTTGCACCTCATAAAATAAGTGGTATATAATTTCAAATAGCATTACATAATATTTGTTATGAGCACGTTCATAGAGACTAGTTCTTTCATAAAAAGTGGGAGTTAAGACCATTAAAGAACAAGATAAAGATTTCTTGGTCAGTTTACAGATGCATCAGTACGAGTAATTTCTCTGAATTGCTTTGCCGCATTTTGTCCATGCTTATTTTAACAGATTGACTAGTACATAACTTGCTTTTGCACTTATTGACGCAACATATACTATCGACATTTCGAAGCACAAAGTGGAACCTATAGAGATTTGCATCTAATTCGTTACAATTCTACACTGCACTACTTAAGTTTAGAGTTCAACTATTGACGTATCCATTAACCCACTCGAACAAATTTGCTAAGCAACGAGACAACAAAATAGGGACGCTGGTACGCAGTCTTACTACCTTAGTACCACTGAACCTGAGAAATCTGGAACGCTTGATCATCCCGTAAATCGCTCAATTTCCGCTTTTTGATGTTGTCCGTATCCTAATTTGTGGGACTCTCGCATTGAGAGCTTGTACGTTCACATTGAGGAACACTTTTTGCCGTCAACGTACTACAAGACTCTGCATCGACTGTAGACTCCTGCCTTTGTATCGGCATTTCCCGCATTATAGCCAAGGCATTCATAAGTTCCTCCTAACAATGAGTATTATTCCTCAGTTAGAGTTGCAAATAAAGGGGACTGCTAATCGAGATGGAGAAAACATCATCTAAAGCAAGAATAACTACATTTGAAGTGAAGAGTTTTGGATCTTAATTTTGAGTATAGAAAACACCAAAAGTCTTTCTATATGGAGTAGTATTTATAGTATATTAGAAAAAGTCGGTCAAAAAAGAAGTAGATGACTCTCCAGTCCAATAGTAGTAATTGTATGAAATAAAATAGAACAAGGAAACAGATTATTTAAAGAAGACTTACTTTATTTAAGTATTGACATTCTGAAATTGCAGCTAAGAAAGAAGTCAATTGCTCATCAGCTGCACATAGAAGCGCTGATGCTGCTATTAATGATGGTTTGAACTCAAAAAGCTTAATTTCTGCAATAAAATTTGTAAATATGTCGGCATTAAGACATCATTTATTACGTAAGTAATAACATAATATTTTGAAACTAGTAGAGAATTAACAATACCGTATTGAGTAGTAAAGATGATATGTGAAGCTCGTTGTTTAAGAGACTGAGTTGCAGACGAATCACTGAGTTGAAAAAAGGTGATGAAGAATTGCAGAAACGAAAAAGGCGTGATAGATCTTAGTCGCCATTTGAGAGTAGTGAGAATCAGCGATTCCATGCGATGAATCGTTTGAAGATCAAAAATTAAACCTACATCTCTCTGTTACAATGTTTTCAGTAAGTCGTATTCAGCAATTGCGATGAAATCTTACTGTTCAATATTGATTTACAGTTTACCTGAATATCGGACAGTGATAAATCGATGTTCCTCATTTTTGCAGCAAGTGAAAGGCTAGCAATGACGAGAATCTGTACAATCCATGGCTTATTCTCCTGTAGTAAGTTTCATTCAATTCTCATCAACAATTTCATGTGTAAATAGCTATAAATATGAAATTTTATGAGTTTGATTTTACCACAACTTCTTCTTTGGAAAGAAAACGATCAATGTAATTGACAGCAAGGTAAGCGACATAGCAATCAAATTTGTAAGAACTTTGTACCTGCAAAAAACACAGCAAAAGGAACAGTGTATTTAGACACATAATTACTCTATCTATTAAAAAATATTCACACCTTTTGCACTTCATATTCAATGTGACATTAATAGTAGTAGCATTTTATACAAGGAGAATAGCAAATGATTACACATCATATATATATATATATATAAAAAAGCGGACATGCGCCACCGACGCGCACATTTAAATAGATCAGGAATGCTATTTATCTTTTTTCCTGTTTTTTTTGCCTTTTTCCTTCTTTTTCCTCATTTTTTATTCAATCCTTTTTCCGAACGGTCGCGCCTTTTCTTTTCTCAGTGCCCTAACTTCTCTTCATTAACCTCCTATATTCCTCCTCTTTAATTACTCTCGACCCAACTCCTGAGAGAAGTAAAGAAGTAATGTTCCAAAGTTCTATGTAGTCCGCCTTCGGTGTCATCGGACCAAGGAAAATCATACTAATGGTCCGTTACTATCTATCTCGTATCTATACTTGAATATTCCAAGGTACAAACTTTTCTTTCACGTAAGCAAATTCATCCAGGCATGGCTATATCCTTGTATAGGTAGAAGCATAAACCTATGCGCTTCACCAAATTGTTTCACTGGACAGTTAGTCTCATGCTTCAAAGCATGTCTTTACGCGATCTTTCCATGACATGCATTTTTATACAACTTTTTTTCCTGGGTTGTCTGATCCCCTGGTTTGTTGTCTCTTTTTTAAAATTAATTTGCATAGTTATCTTCTCATGCTGATACAATACATACATATTCCTGTTTGAAACCATTTCTGAAACTTCACTTATATTTACGGTGATTTCTTTTTTCTTGTGTCTTTTTAATTATTTCCACCGCACGCGACTTATAAGTTTCTGACCCCATAAAACTTGTCGAAAATATTAAACTACTTGCTAATTTCCTTATTTGATGTCTTTCCTGCTGATTTCACTTTGAAATCGCTGAATCATTAAGCATTTGCATCAAAATATTTATACATTATATACATATATATGTACATTTTACTTTTTCTTCTCTGGAATAATTTTATAACATGATCAAATCCTTGTTATAAACTAACTGTTATTTTCAGGGTTCGGTTTGTAGTCCTTTAATTTTCATTTTATATTCTTGTATAAGAAATTTTCATTTTTACACCTATGAAATTTGAAAAGATCATTTTCTTCTATTCATGTCGAATGTGTAAGCGGCTATAGGAAACCATAACTCTTTTTTCCATGATATATATAAAGGAGAGACATCCGCCTGCTGACGTGGCACGCCTAAAAATTCAACATTTGCATTTATCTTTATTTTCAATTTTTTGCCTTTATTGTACTCCTATTTATTAGTAAAAAATAATTCCATATATCCTTTCCGAATAGTTGTGGCCAAGTTTCAAACGTGGTCTCCCAAACAATTTCTTCTATGTCTTCGTAGTTATTACTACATTTGTCTTAATTTATGTGTCACTCCTCATATTTCGATATTAAAACAAGTCTTTGTTTGATCGTAAATTTTTTCCATATCTTTTTAAATATTTTGAATTATCAAGGTATTGTGACTTATAGTACTTTTTGTATAGTTTACAAATATGTAAAGTTTGTTTAAAAAAACTTCAAGATTTCATGCCCCAGTTCACAATCAAAATTAAACTTTTTTTTTTTTTTTTTTTGGTAAATAATGAAGTTTCATTACCAAATTTAGATAGACAGTACAAATCTTGACAGCTGAGTAATGGACTATGGTCCCGAGAACTTGACCCACTACGTGACTCCTCATAGCACTAATACCAAAACGAATACAAAGGCACTACACATTCTCCATTCAACCAACCTATACATGCACGTCTATGTAGGATAAAAGTTGAATTTGGCCAGCCATTGCGCAACCTTCAGCTTCATATTTCCGCGGCAGTGGATTTCTTGAATAATTTGCTTCACTATTCTATCAACGGGCTGTTGTGTACTTTGAAATATTCTTGAATTCCTTTCTTTCCAGATATAAAATACAGCAGCAGCAAGCGTCATCCTGTATACTTCAGCTCTAGCAGTCTTTCCTCTAGCATGCTTAGTAGCCCATGGGACTTCATCTTCCCAGCACTGATTTATTCTAGTGATTCCTTGCCATCTTAATAGTTTTTGCCATATTTGCCCCGAGAACGCACAAAGAAAGAAGAGGTGTGAATGGGATTCATCCACTACATCACATAAAGGACACACCTTTGTAGTAGAAACACCCCATTTACTCAATCTGTCCCTTGTATACAAATTACCATGACGGCCAAAAAGTGTGAAGATCCATTTAGGCGTTCCCAATGTTATTGCAAACAAGTCTTCTCCACTCTACTTTAGGAAAGTCACCCCTCAATTTCAAATAGAATTGTTTTGTAGGAACTGGTCCATCCGAGCAATCTCGGTAATTGTATATCCGGTACAGAGTAGTACTTACCCGCCTTCAACACCTTTTGCATGATCCATGAAGCCTGTTTGGGAGTATCTTCCAGTATATTCCTGTTCTGCCCATAGTAGCAATGAATCCATCTAACCCAAAGTTTATCCTTCTTCTGGCATATGTTCCACAACAACTTACTAATGGCAACCTTATTCCAAGAACAAATGTCCAAGATGTTTAAGCCACCAAAGAACCTCAGGTAGGCATACTCTACTCCATGCCAAAGAATGCTTTTTTGGATAACTCTGCTTCCCCGGTCCATAAAAAACTTCGACATGTAGCTTCAATGACCTTAATTACTTTCTTTGGCAAAACAAACACCTGGGCCCAAAACACTTGGACAGAGAATAGAACTGACTTGATCAATATTGTTCGCCCAGCATATGAGAGGAATTTAGTGGTCCAAGACTTGATTCTGTTAAGAATTTTGTCAAGGAGTGGCTGACATTTACATAAGACACCCTCTTTGTGCTAAGTAGGACACCTAAATATCGTATAGGTAGTTCCCCTTTAGTAAAGCCCAGCAGCTCCAAAACCGTATTCTCCTCTTCATTTGACATGCCCCCAAAGTATACTGAACTTTTTGAAGTGTTAGCAATCAGCCCAGATGCCTTTGAGAAGCGCTGGAACTGCTCAAACAAGTACTGTACAGACCCCACATCACCTCTACAAAACAAAGAACAAATCATCCGCAAACCCAAGCTGTATTAAATTCATTCTAGCACACTTTGGGTGGAAATTAAAATTTGGATTTTTCCCCAGTTGTTTGAGCAGCCTATTTAAATACTCCATGACCATGACAAATAAGAAAGGGGACATAGGATCCCCTTGTCTTAACCCCTTCTTTGCTTCAAAAGGTTTGGTAGGTTTCCCGTTGATGATAATAGAGTAGGAAACTGTTCTCAGACAGGTCATCACCCAGCCAACAAACATACTAGGAAAATTTAAACCATTTAGCACTTGCTCCACGAAAACCCACTCAACAGAGTCATAAGCCTTTTGCATATCAATTTTTAGCATACACCTGGGAGATAGATGTTTCCTGCCATACCCTTTTACCAATTCATGACTTAACAGGATGTTGTCAGTAATAACCCTCCCTGGGACAAAGGCTGCTTGACTCTGATCGATCAAACAATTCATGACACCCTGTAGTCTTCTTGTGATCACCTTTGAAATCAGCTTGTAAAGCATAGTACAGCAAGAGATAGGTCTAAATTCCCTGATAGATGAGGGAGATTGTACCTTTGGGATCAAGGTTCAGTAGTTTATAGCCTTGTACATCCAGTTGGATTTAAAGAACTGTTTCACGGCCTCTATCACATCAGCCCCAATGGTAGGCCATGCCTTTTTGAAGAAGCAGACGTTGAAACCATCGCATCCGGGAGCCTTTAGATCAGCAATATCCTGCAAGGCTAGCTGCACCTCTTCATTAGTGACTGGGGCAATGAGTGCTACTTGTTGCTTTCTGTTTAAGACTGGGCCATCCCTCATAATACTAGGGTCAATAGCAGGCAAGGAATCAGCCCTCGTACCCAGCAATTTTTTATAGAAACCAGTGACTTCTTCCTCAATATCCTTGTCGGATTGTATAACCGTACCACCCATTGTTGTCAATCGCCTGATGTAATTTTGGCCAGTTCTATTCTTGAGACAGGCATGGAAATATGCTGAGTTTGTATCTCCTAGCTTCAACCATTGTACTCTGGATTTCTGTCTGAGAATGCTTTCTTCAACTAATATCCACTTCTCAAGAGAAAGCTTAATTTCTCTTTCAGTGGCATACAATGTGGGATCGGAGAAGCAGTCTCTAAGTTGTTCCTGGACTTCACTCAACTATTTTTGCCCGTAGCTCGTATCCTCTGCTCGACATTTGAAAATTCTTGGTGATTCATTTTTTTCATCTCCTCCTTCATAAGTTTCAGTTTATTCCAAATCAGAGTCATATGATTCCCCTGTATTGGAGTAGCCCAGACTTGTTTCACTACCTCATGAAAATCCGTATGAGTTGTTAAGTGGTTTAGAAACCTAAATGGTCTTGCACTTCTTCTTTGATCGCTAGCAAATGTAACACATAACATGGAATGATCAGAGAAGTAGGGGGCAGTAGCTTCCACCTCCAGGTGTGGCCACAAGTTCATCCACTCAGCATTAACAAGTCCCCTATCTATCCTACTATGGACATGAGAGTTTGTCCAGGTGTAGAACCTCCCCACAGTTTTCAACACAGTTAGGCTAGTTGTGTCCAGGAGTTGTTCAAAATCAGCTACTTCAGCATCCTGGATTGGGCTACCTCCCATTCTATCGTCATGTTTCAAAACAAAGATTAAAGTCCCCCATAACAAGCCAAGGTCGTTGGATATTAGGCTCAAGCCTCTGAATGTCTTGCCACAAGCTTTTCCTATCATCAATGGTATGTAATCCATAAATGGCAGTGAAAGCAAAGTTAATGTCACTGCTCACTTCATGAATGACACAGTGTATTGTTTGGGCAGTAGTACTGAGCACAGTAACAACACTATTTTGATCCCACACTAGCCAGATTCTCCCCCTTCCTGTACTTGCATAATTATTTGCCCAGCTCCAGTTTGGGAACACTTTTTTTATAATACTTGGTGCCTTTTGTTCGGTAACTCTATGTTCAGTAATGGCCATCACCACTAGTTTCTCTTTATTCACTATCCTCATCATCTCTTTATGCTTATGAAGCTTATTGAACCCCCCTCACATTCCATGTTGCAACTTTCATTTGGAAGGATTAGGGGGGTCAGGGGGTTTAGTACCCCTGCTAGAACTGCACTGACTCTGCACACGATTAAAAGCAGCTTCAAATACCTGCTGAAATGTGGTATCCCTCAGTGGTGTGAAATCATTACTCATATCCCCCTCTAGCTGCTCTTCTGTAGGATTCGGCACTGGTTTTTTTCCAGCTGCCTTTCCATGAACTTGCATCCATCCCTCATTCTCAATAGGAGGGGCAGCACCCTCAACATTCACTGCCACGTCCTTGGCCGGTTGTTGTTGTACCTTCCCGTGCCAAACCTGTGCATTTTTCCTTGGTTCTCTTTTGTTCTGCCTGGGTTGAACCTTTTTGGGTGGCTGCATAGGGCATATGTGCCCAATTTGGCAACAAGCAGGACAAAGATTGAGGCCACCACTCGTAGTCCACACCCTGGTCAAATGTTTTACCACTCGAATCAAGGATTTTAACTGATGTGGGTAGAGGGACAGTAATGTCCATTTCTATCAAAGACCCGAGCATAGGAAATCCTTTCCATTTTTGAGGTACACTCATCAGCACAAAGTGGAGTACCTAGTCCACTAGCAAGACGACTAAGTGAATCAGGTTCCCAACAATTCAACGGAAGATTAACGAACCTGACCCATAGGGGAATTGTCTTCAAGATCTCGTCACTAAAATTGAAGTGAGCACTCCACGGCTTTATAATCACTGGCCTATTATTGATCATATGGGGACCCGACCGCATAACCTGATCTCTATCACCACAACAATGGAACTTGATCACAAAGTATCCATCATTGTGGTAGTAGATGGCTGGCTTTGAAGCAAAATCCCATTGACTAGCCAGAAATCGATTTACAGCTCCAATAGATGGTGAATCCCCCACAACATATAGAATCATCGACGATTGCCACTTTTCCGTCCCTTTTGCAACCTCTGCCCTATCAAATTGTACCAATTTTACCCCGTCTTTAATCACCGGAGCAATAAACTGCAGCGACGTACCTTTTGATGCCAGTTTGTTGCCCGTAAACAAATTTGCCCAAGTCTTTTCGGCTACTGGATCCGCAATTTTTGGAGTCTCTTGAGTAAGTTCAAGTCTTCTCTGCGTATTTGCAGTTGCCGGTGCTTGATTCATCACGGCAAGTGGAGGATCTGTGACCGGAGCTGTGCTCTGTTTTTGACCCCCATTTGTCAGTCCACTTGCATTCGGCGGTGTAATCATCACCCCTAACCTTGCCATGTCCGATTGGACGTCATTCAAGTTAATACCACCAGAGCTCAGCATAGCCACTCCTGTCCCTTTTGACATTGGATCTAGTTCAGTAGCCCGCGGACCACGAATTCCTCTGCCCACCTGAACATCCGCTTGGTTGTTCTGTGCCTTTTTCCGACCTCGCGCCATGTCGGCGGTGGCGATACCGTAGTCACACTACCACGGTACCCCTATTCTAGGGTTTTCGCCGTTAGAGAAAGGAGAGAGGAGAGAGGGTGATTACTTAAGAAGCTTTGAACCTGATCAAAATTAAACTATTTGACTCTCAAAATGTGAATTGTACCACATAAATTGACACAGAGGGAGTAGTCAATTAATCCCCATCTATTCCTATGCCACATTCCCCCGACCCTTTCATCCATTCAATGCCCGTTACCTTTTTACTTTCACATTCATCCATTTCTAATGCTGATTACTTCTAATATTATAGAGTTTCTTTGCCTATAGATTGTCATTTACCGAGAATCACTATAGATTTACTTTTTTACTTTCACATTAATCCATTTCTAATGCCAATTACTTCAAATATTGTAGAGTTCTTTTGCTGCCTTCCTTTGTCATTACTGAGAATCAACATGAAATTTCTTGCTCTTTAATTATTAGTTTATGTTTTATTTCTTAACAGTACTCTGATTCAAATTGGTATTACTATATTGTTGTTCCAGACAGTGCTATTACAGAACCAATGAGCTTTTAGAGGTGCTTAGAATTTCCAGCAACGAAGGTAACAAAACTGATGAATTACATTGGTTGTTTCAATTATCTCCTTTGCGGTCATTGACACTATTTTTTACATAATTTTTGTTTTCTACACGGGTATTCTTATAATCTTATGTTTGGCTTTCATTTTTGGGTAGATTCAGCTCTTTTTTTTTATAAAAAAAAAAAAAAGGATATCCTCCGACGTTTATGTATAGTGTCACTCTGATCCATTATTTTCGTTTTGTCTAAAATTTTCTTTTAATTATTTATAGAAATGATAAGAGGAACCACTGAAGGAAAAGAACATGTTTTTTATTTCTTAATTTTGCAGAAGCATGAGAATTTTGCAAAAGACATTATAGAAGGAAAACTAAAATTTGATTGGTATGGAGGGAGAGTAAGGTAAGGTAGAGAGTTCTATTTTTTAAAGTTAGAAATTTTGGTAAAGAGAAAAAGACATGCTGAATAGGGGAGATTTTTTATTTTATTTGATAGTTTAATGAACATTTGAAGAATGTACTTACGTTTTCACATGTACCCCTGCAAGATTTACTAATTGAAAATAATTTTTCAATGTGTTTATGAAGACAGAAGAGTACTAATTCCAGAGTTAGAAGAAAGTTCAAGGAATGCATCTCAATACACAACGTACATTGACTATAATCCATATATATATATATATAATTGCAGGACTTAGGCCCGCTGATGTGGCACGTTTTAAAAGCTTAGGAAGGCATTTATCTTTTTTGTCATTTTGTTTGCCTTTTACTTTTTTTTTTTAAAAAAAAAATATTAAGTTTGCATCATTTCACTATGACTGAAACGCTGCCTTAACAAAGGCAATGGAACGGCAAAATGTAACAGTTACACGCTTTAAAATAATTTGTGATAACTAAATTTTAAAGATTGAGTAATCGTCACTTCCTATTAGAAAATAGAACGACCACTTTAGGTTTTTATCCCAAACATCACATTTGCTTACTCCTCTTAATTTGGACTTCTTTATGACATGAACTCTTCCTTCCCAATGTTGCTATGGAGAGCATTTTTATAGCATACGGTAAAACTCTCTACAAATTTTACAGTTTTTTTTGTTCAATTTTCATTCTTTATTTTTGTATGTTACTTGATTCTAAAATTATTCATATCATACTGAATTTATTTCACCACAAAGTTAAGTACTTTTACCTTTGAATATTTTGAAACATTTTACAATGTCTAACTTCAGATTTGGATACCAAGGTAAATGCACAAAGAACCTTTCTACTTTTAGTCTTAGTTCAATGATTTGGCGTTATTTTCGTGTTGTAGGCTTTAGCGAAAAGGTTATCTAGAAGTCAGTTTATCAACGATTAACTTTCTCTTGCAAATAGAAAAGTATTCCGTGAAGCTTCAACTTCAGATTTTGGTTACCCAAGGTAAATGCACAAAGATCCTTTCTACTTTTTAGTCTTACTTCAATGATTTGATGTTCATTTCATGTTGTAGGCTTTAGAGAAAAGGTTCTCTAGAATTCAGTTTATTAACGAGTTGCTTTCTCTTGCAAACAGAAAAGTCTTTCGTGAAGGTTCGACATCAGATTTTGGATACCCAAGGTAAATGCATAAATATACTTTCTACGAATAGTCTTAGTCCAATGATTTGACATTCATTTTCATGTTGTAGTCTTTAGTGAAAAGATTATCTAAAATTCAGTTTATCAACGAGTAACTTTCTCTTACAAATAGAAAAGTATTTCATGAAGGCCATAGACTACGGAGAGGCTGGAGGTCATGCATCTTAAAAGTTGAGCCAAGAATACAAATATTCAATTAGCCATTTCAAAGGTAATTAACGAGGCATTAATCTTTATATGCATTGAAAGTTTGTAGATGTTTCTAAGTTGACATGTAATGTGATAATTTAAGAAAATAACATGTTACAACAAGCTATATGATATTTATAAAGCAAATGTTTTTACTCTATATGATCATATAACTTAAAATTTGGATTTAAAAAATTAGAAAACATCACTTATTACATCGCTATAACTTCAATAATATTCTGGTTTAGAGCAAGAAAATCATTTGTTGAGAGTAATTTGAATTATTAGTTCTTTTTAAATGGCAAGTTTGGTGATTATTTAGATTGGGTACAGAAAAACTTATTATCATATTTGTAAACTGAGTGTGAGGCGTTACAAGCTTGAGAAGGAGTAAGTTAATAAACATCATTCCCAATCGCCAACTATGTTGTAGTTAGTTTGGTAATTTGAGATAGTTAAGATTTTTGTTTGTGCTCGTAGATGATTGAAAACTCACATCTATTATTTTAGAGCTTTTCTAGAACAGATTCAATATATGAATTTAGAAGAAAACTCATTTCAATTATTTTAAAAAGGATTCAATGTAAGAATCTAGAAGAGTACATACTCTCATTTTAGTTTGAGAGAAAAAGAAAATAAAAGTGTTAGATTAGATGGTAATTATTTTTTTATTTTTAGGTGTTAAAGGAAATTAGTTTTGTTCCTTCTCTTCTCAATTTAATTTTTTAATCAATGCTTTTAATAAAAGTTCTATCCATAACGTAATAATAACAAGTTTTCATACAAACATACTTCAAATGCGTTTACAACTAATAATACTTTTTTTTTTTCTATGTAATAAGAAATTTAGATTTTGTAATTGCTAACAGTTCTCGGAATTTCGTAATAGATAAAACTAAAATATACTTCATTGATAATGTATAATAAATTTATTATACATCATACAGAAGATTGCAAATAATATGAATTACTCCAAAAATTATGAAGGTATCCAATCAAATGAGCAAATGTTTATTTGGTGTTTTTTCTTATTTCTGAGGATTTATTTGATTGCGTAAAAAGCTTTGGCAAAGATTAGTTGGTCCTGACATAATTACAGATAAATTTGAGCTGAGATGTTCACCTTTTCCTTGGTATTGTTTCTATATTCAAACAACTTCGAGGAGTTTTCCGTTTCAAAATCACATGTTCTTTTTGTTAACTATATATTCATGTCTCATGAAAGTATTTGTACGAGAGATGTATCGAATGCAAGCTTTAACAATATCATTCATTCCCATATCATTTTTTCCTATTCAAATTGTAAGACCGGAAGAGATTTAATTCCTCCCCAAAATAATGGTCTTTCCAATTGTGCAAAATGATTAACTCCATTCGTAAATGCTAAATCCTTAAAATAGTGTTTTTACTCATGTCCGCGCAATTGTCCTATCTCTGTTTCTATCAGAATAATAATATGTTGAAGATGCATTTTCTAAGTTAACGATTGAGCTTTGTTTTAGGAGAGTAAATCACAGTTATTTACTGCTATATGAAATCTATTTTTCTTCTTTTTTCTTAGTACGCTGCCTTCCTTTATTTTTCTCCTTTTTCCCCCTTATTCTCATTTTGTTATTAGCCAAAGAATCAAACTAATGCTACGATTCAAATAATAACTTGAAGGGTGAAGATTATCGGAAGAAGACTGTGCCTAGCAGTTTCCTATCAAGATAATCATCAACTTAGTTTTTAGTCAAAAAATTTCTGTATCGTTTATTAACGGGGCTGCCTTATTTAAATCCCATTGTTTTTAATTTGTGATAATTTTAGAAAACTTTAAAACCATGAAATTCTTGAAATAAATGAGTATATTGTACCCATATTAACAATTCTATCTTTTTTGTACAAGATCAATCAATACTAAGAAGATAATTACTTATATCAACAGACAAATGTTACGCTTCAAAAAATATGTAAAAGACAAATTTGTTAGAACATCAAGGCTTTTTAAACCATTCATTATATATTTGCAGGTTTTAAGATGTGCAATAATTCCAAATCATCTAAATTTGTTGAGATGATCTTAATATCTTTAATTCTACCGAAATTCACCTTAAGCTTATTGAGGTTACTTATGACCGCGCGAAGCGCGGGTGAATTACCTTGTTTCATATAATTTTCGAATATCTAAATTAACAGTGAAAGTCAAATGATAAGCGAAAAGTTAAAACAAATTAGGACGAAAGCAGTACAATATTTTGTTTACCTGAGAAATAAGGACGAGAGAGTGGCGGCGAAGCGAAAAGCGAACATCAGTGCATTTGAAGGCGAGGAAGGACGGCGTGTGATCGCATTCGGTTGCGAAGAGTGTGTCGAAATGCTGTTCTTCGGAGCCTGTTAATGGATTCTCCACATCCAATTCCATTTTCCCTTTTCTTAATCCGTTCAAGTTTGGTATCATTAATTTAGTGAAAGGTGAAAGTGAGAATGTATGACTTTCTGAGAGTCAGTGTGAGCGCATTCCCAAGTTCATATTGACTCTCGCGGACCTATAAGTCCACCTTTGTCTTATCCAACTAAAAGTTAGCTACACCTATTTCTGCACACAGTACAAGAGGCATATATAATTCGTTTCTTTTTATAATTTTTTTGTACGGTAATTGGAGAAGGAAGAGAAAAGTCGGGTGAGGATTGAACCGTACTGCTGGTTAGTACATGCGTTTAGTTAGTTAAGCTAATAAATTATTTATACATATTAAGTAAATTTCTTAATATAAATATAAAAGTTTTATAAAAGCTAGCGGAGTGTGTCAAATTCATGATTAAAACTTGACACCGCCCTTGTTATCAGACATGACTAACTAGAATGTGTGACATCTTTGCCCTTTTGAAAGTCTAAGAGGCTTCAACTTAACTTGGACCCAAAGAAAGAGAGAACACAAAGAAAGAGAGAACTCAAACTAGTATTAACTAAACGTTACATATATTACTTGGACTTTTACACTTTAATCGGTTGAAATATATGGAGTTTAGACTTTACAAATAGATTCCTAATTACTAGCGTAAGAATCAGTGGATAAGATTTAAAGGTATTGAGAATTTAATGGCTTTTGTAGAGGAAGTGTTTGTTTAAATCACGATTTAGAAATTATTTTATGATGAAGTTGTTGCCTTGGTTGTTAGAGGAGATCTATTTTGACTAACAGCTAAGAGTCCTTATGTTAAAGGTGTCGGTAATTCCCTAAGTTTTCACATCGCTAGCATGATATATTGACTTAAAGTTAGGCACGTAAATCATTTTAAAGTAAAAAAATAGCAGTTGTCATATGGTCGCTATATAACTATTATCACGTGTCAAATTCGTTAAAAGAATTTACAGTCCATTAGACTTTCGAAAACCTGTTTTTCGATTTATAGATTATATATTTCTTGTTTCATCACCTGCCTAGAGAGGAGGTCGTACCTACACCAGCGTTAATTGGTTCATAATGCTTTGAGTTGAGGCGTATATGGATCCGTAAATCATGTGTCAAATAAACCAAAAGAACTGTAGCATGTTATTACAAATAGTAACACTTTGTGTTGATGAGGCCTATATATGCTTTTTGTGTTGTTACTTCTAGTTATTTAAGTGAATTGTTGATTCTAAAATTCTTTTACGTTAATTATCTATTAGAATAAAATTCTCAATTATTCAAAAGTTGCTGAAATACAATGCGGGAAATACTTACCGGCATTAATATTTATATTGAGCAACTTATCACAATAGATCTCATGATCAGATAAAGACTATAGCACAAGGATAATTTCAAAAATCTCCTTCTTAGTTTTGCTTCATACCATTAACTTTTCTTGTGGTTAACGATATTATGCTTACTCCATTGTTTTGATTTCTTTCTAACAATTCTTTAACATGTTTACTATTAATGTAGAAAAATTATAATTTGACTAATTTACCTTATTCTAAAATTAAATTCTTTTATTAGATTAACTTTTATACAATAACAATAATTACTACCGGATACAAAACACCCATGCTTTAGCACCTGGTGCAACAGCAAGCACCAGTTTAACTTGGACGGGGGGTGATTTGTTGGCAGTGGGTGGCAAGGTGGCTTTGTTGCCTATTCCATTAGGAACCGCTGATTTCTTGGTACATCCCATCAGACATTCTCAAGTAGGCAATTCTGGTATAATAATATACTATTATTCATTCACCACATAATATTTCCAACATTACTATTCACCCCATAACATTTCTGTGTATTATAGTTGCTGCATAACTAGATCATGAACCAAGTGAACCTCGACAGTTTGAAGAATTTTTACATTATCAAATTACTTAAGTCATAACCATAAATTAATGAGTTGACCAGACTAATTGTAGTAAAATTTCTTTATATTATCAATGTAGTCTATCTTAAAAATCCTAAAGGAAGGAGAATTCCAAGTGGTCCTAGGATAACCATTTGATAAAAGCAGAGTCTCACATTTCGAATGATCTTATCCTCGGAGGAGTTTGAAAGAGATGTTGAAGTCTGTTTGAAATTTGGATTTTAGCTAGTGATCAGAACATAATAGTGGTAATGTGACTAATTGACTACAGTGTACATCACCATTGGCTTCTTCCTTTTGCTTTCACATGAAAAACATTAATTACTTGGACTTACCCAATTTAATGCTCTGTTGCCTCACTTCTGGCTTTCTGAGTCCGGAACCAAAATGCCCCCAAAAAAATCATTTTGAATCAAAATATCCCAACAACAAAAAAATGTTACAAAAGTACCTTTAGCGCGAAAATCTTGCGCTAAAAAGCACTTAACCGTAACAGCCTCCGTTAAGTGCTTTAGCGCGATATTTTCTTGCGCTATAGCACTTAACCGTAACGGGTCCTTTAGCAGTAAAATATCGCTATAGACACTTGTCTCTCATCTATAGCGCACTATTTTACCGCGCTATAGCAGTCGCCATTTTCCAAAACCAGCCTCTTATTACATTTTCACTCCTTTTTACGTAGTTTAGCCATATATTAATCATGCTTTGAGACTCCGGAACTTCAATATTTTATATAGAACCCTACTTATATTTGTACAATTAATAAAATAGGCTCAATACATCAAGAATACGCAATACTTTGGATTTTCGTTTTAGCGGTTGAAAAGTGCTAACAAAGTCCTTTTTTGTTTGAAGACTTGTAGTCATTAGCTTTACGTTATTTATCTTTTAGGGTTTCGTCTTATTTTTAAATTAATGCTTAACTTTATTTCGAATGTGTCACGTTTTTTTTATTATCAATTTAGGATGTGAAACTATAAACAATAATAAAGACTAAGATAATATGTATAAATATGCAAAAAATATATAATATTTACGATAAATTGTACAACACTAATGTATATACACTATCGAGGATGGGTCCCACATGTAGTATGCGAAGACTATCCCAGGCCTAACGCTCATACCATCCCCACCGCCCTCGCCGTCGTCTCCATCGCCCTTTTTTCCTCTTAATAAAGGGCGCTCCAAGTCATGATCATCTCCTCTTCCCCTAGCCCTTGCGCCCTTAACTAGAACGTGCTTCTTCTTGGGATCTAGTCCAGCTGGCACGCTCAAAACCTCAAGCTGAGTTAGGTCTGGAAACTCGACCTCTTCCTCGTTGGGAGTCGCCACCTCAGGCGTCGAAGGATGAACCTGAAAAGTATATAATAATTAGTACCATTTCTTATTTATTTAATCAAATCTGTGTGTCAACGGGCGCCTGAGTAGGCTCCTGAGATGGGTCTGTAGGCTCCTGAGATGGGTGTGGTGGTGAATATGAGGTAGTCTCCTGGACGAGATGCTGTTCGAAGTCCAAGTAAAGGTTATAAAAATTAAATAAATATTTACCTTATATTGAATAAAATTAGTTTTAAGTAAAAAACTTACATGCGCCTCGGTAGTCTCGTACGAGAACACACCTCTGCCTCGGCGGGCGACGAGAATGCTCGAATGGGTCGCTCCCCGTGGACCCACCGGCGCCGAATCCTAAAATATCAAAAAAATGAAATAATAAGTAACATACATTTTTAAATTAAGTACTTTAAATAATCAAATATATATATATATATATATATATATATATATATATATATATATATATATATATATATTAAATATTGACCTTATATTGAATAAAAATAAGAAATTTTAATAAAAAGCTTACACCGTGGCTCGATAGTCATATAAAAGACACCGCCGCCTCGGTACCCGTGAGAAAACGCTGAGTGGGTGGCTCTGGTGGACCCGCTGGCGCCGAATCCTAAAATATAAAATATTACTAAATAATGAGTAACATATATATATTTAAAATAAATAATTTAAATGAACAAATAAGTATTTTAAATACTAACCGGGATCAAAAACTCATCGAAGTCAAGAATCCTGGCTGAGCTCCTCTAAATTCCTCACGGCCGCTCATCGGCTAATGAAGCGTGTAACGCCGCCCAATCAACGTTATCACGCTCTCCATGTGTATGCGTTTCGGTTGTTTGTGATGACGACCGGTATCTCGGCAAGTAGGAGCGCCGGCGTAAACGTAGATGAGTCCCCAGGTGAGCTGCCACCGGCCTGGAACGGCTGCGGATGGACTAGGCACCGTGAACGCCTTCGGAATGGGATCGGCCTCATCCGCCCATCTCTCGACGGTGTCCTCCACCACTAGTTCTCTGTGAAGACCGCGCCTCGCGCACGGCGTCCCCGGCGAAGACGGCGTCCCCACTTCGGCCAAAGACGGCCTCTCCTCTCGGGAGCACCCGGCTCCCTCCGGCGCCGCCCGGGATACTCGCCCCTCCGAAACAGTGCCCTCCCGCGCCCAATCTCGCCCGCCTTGCTGATACCATCCTTCGATATCCGTACCATCTCCGCCGCAAGCCCCGTGCTTCCGCAAGCCTAGGCAAGGCATATGCTCTAACCCCAAGACGCGTAAACGCCGTACGGCCACCACCGTATTTGTGTTCGACGTAAAAAAAAAAAAGTTATTTTTTAAAACGTAACAATTAATGCAATGAAATAAATCTAAATACGATAAACTTACCAATGCCTCGCATCGCCCCGCGAGTGCTAAGTATCCCACATCCCTGGGGACGCAAAGTCGGGTTGTCCGATCAATCGGCGTGTGATCTCGATGATACCAAGCATGTGATGCTCATACGGGAGTCAAATGGCCGACCACCGCTAAAGTGCCAACTGTTCTCCCAACGCGTGGAGCCGGACATCCGTGAAAGCGGAAAATCATCATCAATCGGCGCCGATCGTCCCGGCGGGTAGTGTCGGAGTTCATGACAGACGTCAGGGGGTATACTCTGTGTATGCCCAAATTGTCGTAAGACACGCTCGGGGCACGTGTTCTCTACGATGTCCGTGTGTTTCAATGGACACCGCGACCTCCAAACCCCCGACCTACCCCTACGGAAGGCCGGCAAACCATCTAATATAGCAGCGTACGACGTCCATATAAATAGCTGCATAACATATAAATACAAATCAGTGATCACCAAGTCGAAAAGACGTTTAATTAAATTATTAATGTAAATTTAAATAGTTTTACCGCATCGTCCGTCATGTGATCAAGCCGGTCCGGAATGGAAGAATATTGTAGTGTGTATCCACGCGTCCGGTCAAAATCCGCCGTCCACCTCTCGCATAAGGCATGTCAATCTCGGGTGATGCTAGGTACGGGCCGAAAAGCAGCATCCTCTCCCATGCCCATAACTGTAAGCAATATTAGAAAATACGATTTTTAAGTCGTCATTTCAAGAGAGTTTATCTACATTAAAGGAAGGCACACTTAAAATATTACCCGGAGAAGAGCAAAAAATCCACACACATCTCGACAACATCAATAGACGCCGGCACGGGCATGCCGTAAAGATACGCCAAAACAAAGACCGCCCCGGTAGTCTCCCCGGGCGGTCCGGATGCTCCAAGAAAACCAAATAACGTAAGTGACAAAGGCACCCGATGAGTTCGAGAGAACAAGATGCTCCCGAATATAATAAGGTACAAACGGGCATGACGATCAACATCGTCTCGGGGTGCCGTCCTCAACCGGATCCGGACCCTCCAAATAAGTGCGAGTGCACTAATCAACCCGACTCGTCACCGAAATCCCCCGGGCATCGAGCACGAAGTGGGTGAGCCTAGTCAACTCATCGTCGCCCACGTCGACCGGGAGGAGGCTTGTACCGAGTGTATAGTGGCTCTCCATCTACCCGCAATTCAAAGAGGACCTCCACATCCTGAAGTGTAATCGTGGCCTCACCAGTGCAAAGATGGAAGGTATGTGTCTCTGACCTCCACCGCACAACCATGGCCATGGTAAGCCTCCAATCATGTTGTACCCGACCAACGGACACGCAATGGTAGATGCCGCCTCGAAACGATATCTCCAAGACGCGAGGGTGTGGGGGGTGCTCGCGTAAAAGAGTCCACGCTCTCCCGCAACCCTACGGGGACGGAGCCTGAAGTAGATATCCCTATAGTACCTACCCATAATAAGTCTGACCTATGATTGTCTTGCAAAGACAATACTGATCTATCAGAGGGTCCCGGGTGAACAGCGGGCCCCGGGTGATCATCGGGCCCCCGAGGAACATCGGGCCCAGGGGGAACATTCAGATCCATGAAAGAGTCCGGTCTGTACAAACTAAATTAGTCATTATTCTTGAAATGAAAGATAAATTATATTAACTAATTAATAATTTGTAGGGAATATGTGAATTATGTAGTATTATATCTTGTGAATAATTAACATGGGATATGCGAAAATTTAATATGTGATAGTAAGGACACATATGTGATGGCAAAGACTTTTAAATTAATTACTTTTGAATTATGTGATGGCAAAGACTCGTTAAGTTAATTAGTTTGAGAATCGAAATTCAGCAGTAATAATTGTTTAGAACTCTATTTTGAATATGTGATATATTTTTAGTTGACCAAATAGCCAACACAACTACGATAAAATTAAACTAAAAGAGTATATTCGTCGACCACATATTTTCCTACAAACTTTACATTTTTTTTGTTAGCTTATGTATTTATGAAAAGAAGAACTTTAACTATTCTTTTTAAGATAATCTTTTTTTATTTAACATATCTATTCATGCTTTTAAAATTATATAGATTAATAATTCATAATCATTTACAACTTGTCTGGATGGTTGTTACCTATTGTATTATATTATGTTGTTAGTTTAAATACAATGTTTGCTTTGATTGTTACTTTAATTTTATTTTTATGTAACGACGAAAGGTCCTATTTTATGTAATCACTGATTTGGTCCTATATAATACAACACAATACGATAAATGTCAAAACAATACATAACAATCATCCAAACAAAGTGTTAACAACATAATAATTCATTACCAATCAACTTCTTTCAATTCATAAACAATATTTAACAACTAATAAATTCATAATCAATATTTAACAAATAATCAATTAACAAAATAATAATTCATTAACAATTCATAAATAATTAACAAATTAACAACTCATAAACATATAACAAATTAACAATTCATAAACATTTAACAAATAATGAATTAAACAAAAAAAAAAAAAATCGGAAAAAAAAAAAAAAAAACGAGTGGAAAAAGCCAAAGCCACGCCCCGATCCAACAAGAACAAAAAAAAAATATTGATTTTTTTTTTTTGGAAAATAGCAAGGATTAAATGTTAAGCATGCTTAGAATATAATGTATATAACAAAATAATAACAAAAGTTCATAGTAGAAAACCTTAATCGAAGATTTTTTGTAGAGTTATTTTAAAAGAGTTGTACGCCGATTTTTCCGAAAATTCGAACTTAGAATCTTGCTCCTCGACTTGAATATACCGAGAATCTAAACTTTCCGGACGAAATTTAATAGAAAATGACGTTTTTGGATGTGGGGACCACCTCGGTTTTGCCTTCAATGGCGTTTTCAAATTATTTTTTTTAACCACTGGAGGGACCAGTGGTGGAACCCGATGGGTTTTATGTGGAATGCTATAGCGCAGTATTTTACTGCGCTATAGGTGAGAGAAATAAGTGTTATAGCGCAGTATTTTACTGCGCTAAAGGTATTTTTGTAATTTTTTTTTTTTGTTGGGGTATTTTGGTTCAAAATGATTTTTTTGGGGGCATTTTGGTTCCGGACTCATTTCAGGTGAGACATGCCAAAATTGTAATGGTACTTTATATTGGACGTAATGGTTGCTTTGCTTAGTCTTTTTGAGATGAAATGGTTCTACATATTTTTCATTTATTTTACAATTTTCTTAAATTTTCTACAGTTTTACCTTTTTAAATTTAATATCTATTTCTATAATATTAATTTTTTAAATATTAAAGATTAAATATTCATAGTGCTTATGCTCAGCGCTCGGGACTTAGCTTCACCCTGTATCAGGTAAAACACCTAGGGAAGCCTTTTAAAGTATTGAAAGAGACACTAAACTAAATAAGATAGAACATGCATCCAATTAGGCCTGTCTATTAGGCCGGGCCGGGCCATATAAATGTGGGTCACATAGGGCCGAGCCGGGCAATAGTTAATGGGTCGGGTTGGGGGCCGGAAAGGAGTGTCCGGCCCAGCCCCTACCTTGGTAGGGGCACATAGTGGGCTAATTGGGCAGGGCTGGATTTTAATTATTTTAAAAAAAAAAATTCTAATATTAAAATTTATTAAGTTTGATACTTTAAAATCTAGTAGTTGTCAACTTTATGTTAACCATCAAGTTCCTTAAATTAATGACACATGGCATGAGTTAAAATTAATGTTAAGTTTTAATGAACTAAAGTAAGGTTCTAACTATGGTTTGAATAATTAATGAATATTTCATATATTTGCTTCCAAAATTTTAAGAATCCCACAATTATAGCTACAGTTATTTTATCCATAAATATATCAAAAGAACATCTCTCTTCCTACTTTTCTTCTACGTTGTTCTACATTTTTGTACTTTATCACAATCGATCTTCCAATTTCTCTTTGAGCTGATCCTTTTATTTCATTTTGACGATTCTGTAAACTCAGTTATCAGTAGGGATGTCTAATGACACAGCATTTCGACATAACTATCTCCTTTTAATTATGCTAATTGATTATTTTTATAATAATATCCATGATGCTCAATAGTGTTATTATATTAATTTGCTCGAATCATGTTCACGAAAAGATATTGCCACCATAATTTTTGGTGTTACCAACTTATTTTTTACAGCAAATAGAAGAAAAAAGAAGGAATGGTGGAAGTTACGAAATCTATTATTTATGATTTTTTTTTAAAATTAATTCGAAGTGGACCGGCTCGGGCCGAGCCGATGGCGGAAGCCGGGCTGTTAAGTGGCGAACGGGGCACATGGCATGTCCGGCCCCCTAATTTTTTTTTTAAATTTACCACCACTTAGGGTTGGGGGCCGTAGCGGGTTATGGGCCAGGTTAGGTGGGCCGGTCCCATGCCGACCCGGCCCAATTGACAGGCTTAATCCAATACAACCAATCGCCAAAGTTCTATTACAAGACTCGACCATGACTTAAAAAGACACCCAAAAAGAGAGAGAACGGACACGACCAATAATTAAGCAGGATCAAACTCGACCCATCTTATTCTTCTGCACATGATTGTGCTATTACCAAATTATGTTGAAAATGTCTTTTCCGTCAGAATACTGAACCCGGCATCACCACATTAAATCAACATTAACCAACAACAATCTTACTAGCTATATATATGTACAGTAATCTACTCAATAATCGACCAATTCAAATTTTATTAGAAAGAAAAAGATGTAGCGAGCATTAACATTTGAAGTTTCTAAGTAATATGTAACTCCAATATTTAACAATGCAGGTACCTATCCATTTGTAACACGTTAGATAATAAACATTACATAGGAGCAGTAAAAATTTGTCATAGTGTATCCCATGAATTAATATACTAAGAAGATAGGGGATTCAAATTGAATCCCTTTTGTCTAATAATTACACCGTGCAAGAAGGATAAAATAAAACTTTATGATTACATATGAATTGTTGAATTCTAGTGTTAGATAAAGGAGATTCAAAAGTTATTTTATATCACAAAACTGAATCATAATTGCGCCATCTTAGTTGAGTTTTTAAAAATTCCCGTATGTAAATTTCTGATTATGCCACTTCGCAAAATAATTATGTTAGGGAAAAGGTGAAAACGTACTTGGAGCAGTCAACGAAGGGACTGACTTTGAAAGGAATCTCGAGGCCACAAACACCAGAGATTCCAGCGGCTTTGCCATAATCAATACCCTTTATAGTTCTAAGAACCGTTTTCACGCAACTGCATGCAGTCCTACGGTCCTTTGGCGTCTTAAGCAGTTTCAACAGACTTTCAATTGTGCCACAACAGCCTTCAAAAGGGCCACGGTTTTGTAGGGAGGCAACCAAACACGCCAACGTGAATCTGGTCGCAGGTCACTGCCTCGGCATGGGGTGCAGCCACCACCATGCACAAAACCATAAAGCATGCAATCTTGCCAACCATTTTCATTCCTTAAAAAATTGAGAGTGTATGACAATAGAGAGTAAGCAGTCTGAGGAGGGTTGGGTACAAAAAATAGTGAGACCTTAGGGGTTTTTATAGAGAGGAAACTGAAACTCAATTGATGGCCGACCAATAATAGATGAGTGAGAAAATTTAGCTGGTATACTTTGGTTAAATAAAATTGGCCGCTTGAACTTTCACCTTGTTGGTGAGGGTTCGAATCCCCACGTTGTAATCCCCTCCCCCATTTTTCCTTCTCCTACCCCCAATTTAATAAGTAGTTTTTAAAAAAAAATTGTTTAAAACTGTTTTACAGCGTTTAGTGTCTAATAGGTACTTATTAAGGTTATAGTGTTCAACTGAAACAAGCCTCAATTGAATTGTCAAATTGAAAATTGTATACAACTTTATTGAATTGTCAAATTGAAAATTATATACAACTTTAAGGGGCTATTCGTATTAAGCCAATTTTATTTGAAAATGTGGCTAATAGTTAAAAAAAAAGTTACTAAAAAAGAAGGAATAACCATACTAAACACCAATGTATTATGACTCGCCATCTTGATAAATACCCCGTATCTTAAAATCAAACAATTTCACCCCTACATTATGAAAATCCTGCACATGTTATATCTTTTCTAAAAAAATAAAAAATAAAAAATAAAAAAATAAAAACTTTTATATAATCAAAATCCTTACACAAATTAGACTTAATTCAACTAAGTATATTTAAGATAATTTTGAAGAGAAAGAATAAATTAAAAAAGAGAAATTTCTATGTAATAAATATTAATTACATATTTAAAGTGCAAGAAATTTATTACTAATAGTTGGTACTATATCTTATTAAATAATTTATGTTCATTTTCCTGTGACTTTCGATCGACAAATGTTTCATAAAACCTCTTATTTATTGTTGTAGTTTGTCTTTTAATAATTACATTTTAATATATTTAGTTACAGATCTACATCAAATGGGTTGTAAGCGTAGGATTCTCATTCTTCCTCTCCTAATTGTTTCCTCAATTGCTTGTCAGAACCCATGCTTTGCGGTAGCTTTTCGATTCCTTTGTTCCTCTAAACCATCAATCCTTTTTTTTTTTTTTTTTTTTTTGTTTCTTATCACTCAACCATTCTTTACCACAATATTTCGTATTTTTTGGTGTTTGAAAGAATGATTAGTAAACTTAGTGGCTAGTGCTATAAAATCATGGGCATACGTGCCGTAGCTGGAAGAGTGTTATAAAATATTTCTGGATTAGTTAAATACTTTTTCTTCTTTTTTAACTACAAAATATTTTTTATAATTATTTTGAGCCCAAATGCTACTGTCGTCGTTTCGTTTGTCATTTCGTGTCTAATAGGCAAGCATTTGTTAAGTTTGAAATGTTTAACTGAAACAAGCCTCTATTAAAGTGTTGAAGTGAAAACCGTGGGTACGACATCACAAGCAGCAAATGTAAGAGAAAATTGTTGGGTTTTGGGTCTTTTTACCTTCCTATATAGATAAATAAAGAGAAAATTACACAACATATTCATATGGGCCTATTTAACTACCTGTCTTTGTCTAGATGAGGCTTAGACTTCATTTGTTTTCAGTAAGATTAAGAAGTCTGAATCTAAATGCACATCTAAATGATTAAGATGTTGTCTCTAGATCTGAACACTGAATGATTAAGACTGTTTATTTTTCAACATCTGAATGTGCATAATGTATTTATTTAAACATAATAAATATATAATTCAAATAAAAAAGTAACTAAATATTAGAAAATAAATACAAATTTAACAAAATAAAAATATTATTTGATTAAAAAAAATGAAACATTTATGTTTGCTAGTAATGATGGAGATGTTTGTAGTGGTGGTGGTGGGTGGTGTGGGGTGGGGATGCGTGGGTGCAGGGGGTAAGATAGGTGGGTGGCGCGCTCGCCGGGGGGGGGGGGGCGAGGGGGCGGTGTTGGGGGTGGTGGTGAGTGCGGGGTTGGGGTTAGGGGCGGTAGGGTGGAGCTGGTGGTAAAAATTATTCATATAAAATACTTCTTAATGATATTAAGACTTTGTTCAAGATCTTAATGATTAAGACCTATTCAGACTAAATAAGTGCTTAGATCTTGATAAGATTCAACCTAGGGAAACTCTAGAAAAACAAAGAACAAGAAAATCAAAATAAAAGGGGATGGAGAATAGAAATGGAAGAGGGTAGATGGATAGATACTTGACCCAAGACAAGAAATCTATGGACAAGAAAGGGTATATCAAACCCTAACCCTTCCAATCGGATTTACAAACCCTAGAACCTAAGCAATTCGAATCAACAAACGACTCAAATGAATCCACAAATGAGCAACATTGAATTTCGATGAAAATAAGCAATTCACTTCACAACTAGGAAGTAACACTTGGTTAACCAACCAAACAATCTATATTAATCTAAAGCTACCAACTACAATCTCTCATAAGAGTTTCTTCATCCAACATAATCTAAAGATGAAAATAACCTAAGTCTAGTATTTATACTAAGAGACTTAAGAACTAGGCTAGTTATTACAAGAATGCCATTAATGAGGCAAGGGCCTTGTTTGGCTAGTTGGATGTTGGCTTGAAATCCGAAAAAAGGCTCCTCTTACACATATAGCCATCATCTGATCCTCAAGCTTGCAATTGTGACCCTTTTGCATCTATGGCCCTTCTTTGCACGTCTAGCCACATTTGCATTTCTGTCCGCTGCGACTCTAGCCACTTTGAATGTTGGCCTTCTTTCTTGTAGCTTCTCTTTCATTCCTCCAAGTTACTTTCCGTACTTCATAGGCCTTCTTATGGGGCTTTTGTGCCTCTCCATGGGTCTCCAATGCTCCTTTGGTCATCCTCCTAGCTTGAATGGATTGGAATCCCATGCCTTGGTCTTCAATGTGAGCCTCCAAGCGAGGCGTGCCTAGTAGGGTCATATCATCCTCCCCTTCTTGAAAAGGATTCGTCCTCGAATCTGAACATTGAAAAAGCCAAAGGAAGATGGAAGACAACATACTCCTCAAAGATTAAGGGTTAGCACACACAATAATAACCACATAATCATGCCAAGGATGAACAAATTTGTGGTACAACCACACATCAATAGTAATCATGCTTAGAAAGTGCATACATGGGATTTCAACAAGGTGAATTCCCAAAATTCAAGAAATAACTCACTCCCCAAGAAAGTTCTACCTTCATTTTGACTAAGTGTAAGATGTAAAGTAAGGTCATTCCAACTAGAAATGAACCCTCTACACTAGTCTCCTCAAAAATGGTTTCACTACCAAGACATAATAAGAGGACACTACACCGGGTCATAAACAAAGATATATATCGAGGTCATGGTCTACACATCCCACTTGAAAACCCATCATAAACTTAAGCAACAACATACAAAGGGTTTTATAAGTAAATAGGTCATAAGGACAAGTATCACACAAGGTATTGTTAGCAATTTGTAGCCAAGTTTTACCTTTCTTTTCAAAATAATTCATGTTAGCAATCAAGTCAAATTCCCTCAAGAGGAGGTTTTCTCACCAAGAATTGGATCATCATACCATAGTGGAATTTTGGTGACTTTGTGATTCCAAGAATGGATTCATTTTCAACATCACAAAACACAAGGTCATGCATTTCACAATCATCCACTATGTCATTATCAAGCAAATTACCATCCTTGAAGAGAGTATGTCCAATCACAAGATCACATCAAAATAAGCAAGTTCACTCTCAAAAGGATCAATATAAACACAAGTGCTACCCTTCTAGATGGACACAATTTACTCTTGCAAGAAGAGTCAATATAGTCATCAAAAGGATCAACTAGTGTGTAAGCACTTTTCACCAAGACATCATCAATTAACAAAGGGTCACTAATTCCCTCACAAGGCAAAACTTGACCTCTACTCAATTGTTCATCAAGCACAAAGTGATCCACATTTGCTAAAGTAGAAGAGTTAGCTTTGTTACCTCTTTGTTGAAGCACATCACCTTTGTCAATTTGGTCAAGTTCCTTGTATTGGCCTCCCTCTTTAGAGGAGGGTAGCACTACTTCATTCTCCAAAGGAACTTGGAAACTCGGGTCCATGTCCTCTTTGGGGTGATCATCCACATAAGTACCTACAAAAGGAACAAGACAACTAGAAGAAATAGAAAGGTTAGAGAGGTTAGCTTGACTTGGCACTAAGTCCTTCTATTCACCACAACTTTCCTCTCCTCCTAACATTCCTCTAGCGACCATACACTTCTTACGCTTCCCTTGGGTCGAACCTTGTCCTCTTTGAACAACTAAGGTCTCCTTTTCACTCACAACCATTTCCTCCTTTTTCATCTTTTCACGTAACTCTTTCATGACTCTATAGTCTTCACGGACTTCATGGGGAGTCAATGGAGCAAGGACATCCTTTTTACCTTTGACCACAAAAGAATACTTGTTGGTCCGCCCACTATGTTGAGCATCCACATCAAATTGCCAAGGTCTTCCAAGCAAAATATGGCACGCTTGCATTGGTACCACATCACATAAAATTTCATCCTCATATCTTCTAATGCTCAATTGGATAATCGCTTGCTTGGTCACCCGCATTTCTCCACTTTCATTGAACCATTGAAGCTTGTAGGGACTATGGTGTTTTCTTGTGGGGACTTTCATACTTTCAACTAAGAATTGGCTAACCGCATTAGTGCAACTCCCACCATCAATTATCAAGGAACAAACCTTGTCAAAAATCTTACACCTAGCATGAAACAAGTTCTCCCGTTGGTCACTCTCTTCCCTAGCTAGAGCTCCCATGGATCTTCTAGCAACAATAGCATGATTCAAAGCCTCCTCATAATTCAATTCAACTTCACCCTTAATCACCCTCACACTCACTACTTTCTCCTTCCTTATCATGACCAACCCCGCCTCATTTTCATCATCGGTTCGATACCCATTCCTCACTATAGTGATAGTCCTCCGGTTGGGACACTCACTTGCAATATGTCCTCTACCTTGGCATTTGAAACATTGAATGGTAGATGGACGAGGGAAGTTAGGTTTAGCATTATTATGTTATATCCCGCATTCTTGTACATTGGGATAATTCGGTTAACTATGATAGTTAGGGTCCAAACCATTCCGGATACAAAGTCGGGACTTTTGGCCTTTGATTTTGTTTTGCGATATAACCGGTTCATGAATTTGTTGGTACGGAACACTTAGAAAATTTGGGACCAAAATTGAATTAATGGAACTTGAAAATCATGCAATTATATTGCACTTGGCCGTGTGGTCATTTGGATTGGCCCACCCATTTTGTGTTCAATTTTCATTGCTCCAACACATGGTGTGGGCCAAAAGGGACATTTATATAAGTCTTGCCTTATTCCAAAAGATGACTACTACTTCATTATCTCATTCACTACTTAGAAAGAAAAAAAAAGACCAAGAAGTTGGAGAAGCAAGAGGCTCTCGGCCAAGGAGAGCAAAAATCCAAGTTCAATCTTAGCCACTCCAAAAATATATTTTGTTGACTAACCCACTATTTTGAGGTCCCTAAGTAGCGTGGAAGTGTCGTTAGAGCGATCAACCCGCTAGTTTTCATTATCGCAAACCCTAGCCTCTTGTGAAGTGGAAGGAAAAAGGTAAGAATCAATCATGTTTTATGTGTTATAAAGGTTGTATGCATGTTGTAGTATGTTAAAATGGATGAAAATCATGAAATATGGTATGTTGGAATGAAGGTCAGTGTAGTATATGGCCGTGTGAAGTGTGTGTGTGTGTTAAATTGTGTTGAAGCCATGAATTAATGCCTAGATAGTATGTTGATGGTTGTAGTGTGAAGAAATGAATGAGAATTATCCATATGTGCATGTTGGTATGTTGGCCGAAAATGGGTCATACTATATGACAATGAACGCATTGACATTGCTTATCATTTAGTTGTTATCGTTATGAATTCTATGTCGGTGATAATAGTTTAATGACTCAAATTGATGTTATAATTGTTGCGGGCTGATTTGGAGATTATTGCGCCTTCAGGTAATTTGTATATATGAGAATGTTATCGTAATAGGTGGATTGTTGACACAAATCATGATTCGGAAGTTAGAAATGGACTCTAGTGTCTCTCGGGTTTGGGGACGCTTTTGGACAAATTGGAGCCTTGTTGGATTGTTGGAAATATTGTATAAGTTATGTGAAATGTTCTTAAATGATGTTAGTATGGATTCGGATTGAACAATTGAATGTATAATCGTGATGTTGCAACGTGGCTCGAATCAAAAAGAAGTTATTGAATGATGAAGAAGGGGCTTATTAATGTTATATTGTCTTATATTGGTTATCATGTTGCTAGGTTGGTTGTTGTTGATTGATTTGGCCGAGTTAAATTCTCGAGTATTTACGGGGAAATCAAATTTCAGAGAATTAAGGGCTTAAATTGGAATTAAATGCCCAAAATGTCAATAGCTAATGTTTGATGTTATGACTTGTATGTGAGATCCGGGGAGCCCGAGGCGTAGGTCGTGATTAGCTTAAGTTTGGAGTTATTCATTAGGTAGAAAGCTCCTACGAACCTTCTGGCATGCCGAGAATATACGACCCGAGCCCCGAGGAACATTATACTCGCGATCCGACCATGTCCGTGATTCTTATTTGTTTCTTAACTTTATGCTTGATAAGATGAAATATTGTCTTATGTCTTTTGTATGACTAAGTTTCAAAAGTTGCACAAAAGTTTGGTTTTTAAAAGTTTTGTCCCAAATGATTAGAAAACTACGAAAGTCCGTAACTTTCACTGCAGTTAACCGGATCGCTCGATATGCTCAAAATGATTTACATGTATGATGACTATGTTTTCCAAAAGAAAGCGGGGATAAGCTTTCGACACCCCTCCGTGGCCCCGCGACTCTCTTATGTACTTTGACGACTTTTGAAAAGATACGATAATTTTATTATCCCGATTAAAAGGATTAGTTTACTTACCTTTAAGTTTATGATAATGATCTTATGCCAATGATTTTGGTATCAAACTACTCTATTTCTCGAAATTTGGTGCAAGATATTCTCGAGTATATTCGAAAGAAAATTACGATTTGACTACCAATCTTATAAATGACAATCATATTAACATATTAAGTCTTTGAAATTGTTTTGAATCCGTATTCATACTCAACATTTCCATATATCCCGTTTAACATTTTTCGCCAAGTCCGGCCGACATTCCATCCACGCACTAGGTCAGACATGAAATATGATGTATACGAAACATGATGTGATACGAAGTCCATTTGATATGATGTGTCATTCCATGCGTATTCCAATTATGATGTGCCAAAACAGCCCCCATAAACAGTGGAACATATTACGGGGTGTTATGATACAACACTTTACGAGCCTTTTCTCCGATGACTGTTTCATGCTATGTTGTATGTTATGTATATGGATTCAAATATGAGACGGGATAAATAACATACCTTAAACATGAAAAAAGGGGCAAACCCAATCTTTGCAAAATTTCAAGCTTTAGGTAAAGCAAGAAGGCAAATCCCACATTGGTCTAGCAAATCCCCGTCAAATTTAGGCGAATCCCACATCGGTTAATGTCACCATATGATATGGGAGATGTTATGATGTGCTTGAGGCTTATGTATGACTGATCGAATGTTAATTACGCGTGAAAAAAACATTCGATCGTTATATTTATAGCTCCCCTAGGTCGGTTCCACCGACTTATTGGTATGTGGGGCCCATGTTAACATTGGCAACAACTGCTTTACTGAACGGCCATAAATCTTGATTCCGACATCGTAAAATGCGACCCCGCTTTATGGTCGAAAGATCTTTCAATTATATACAACTTTTATTCTTTGGTATTTTTCCAAATTCCAAACTTATAATGCCGTTTTTTCCCTCCAAGTTTGGGTATATACTGCGAAAATGATTATGTTTATTCGGTATGCTTTATGTCCATATTTACGTTATTACGTATTAAGGTCCTTAGACATAGATGTGAGTTAACTTCTGATTTACTACTTGTATCACTTTGATATGTTTACAAAAATTCCCACATGTGGCCCCACCTTAACTCATGGTTTCGAGTATATATGCTTTAACATGTTATGCATATTACTCCATACACTCTCCAGACAGCTTATGTGTTTGTATGCGTCCGCATAACCACGTAATCTCTCATCCATAGATTGTTGTATGCGGATTCGGTTATTGAGCTCGTATGGGTGCCCGGACGGGGCCTTGTCACGAATTGGGGTTGGAGTAAGTGACATATTACCTCCTTTTGCTTCTGTCGTCTCCTCTAGCCTTGTAATCAAACTTAGCTTGAGGAGTGGGAGTAGTGATCTCGGGCTTCTCCCAAGTGGACGACTTCCACTTCTCTTTCCTCGGGTTCCAAGTCAAGATATTTTGCTTTTGTCTTTGTAAGTCCTCTTTTTAGATCCGCTTCAACCTTGATGCATCATGGAATGCCTCTTGTGCAAGACTATTATAAGTCTTGAGCCTCATCTGCTTAGAGAGATGTCCCAATTCATTGGCTACAAACCTTATAATAGTGTACTCATCATGCTATTCTATCTTGGACTTCATCCGCAAGTCCTCAAACTCATCAAAGTACGCTTCCACACTTTTCAACCCTCGTTTCCAACATATATAACCTTTTGAAAGTGCATTCTTGTGGTATGTAGGTGGAAGCCACCTTGTCTCCACGAGCTCGATCAAGTCGTTCCAAGTCGGGAGATCATAGATGTGTTGAGCTCTTTGTAACTTCTTGAATTCCCGCACAAGTGTGCGTACCCTCAGGTGAGTGAGGGCATACTTTGCCTGTAAGGCCTCGGACACATTGTTCGTGAGGAAGATACGCTCACTTTGCAATTTCCATTCAAAACTCTTCGGATTGCTACCCCTTGAACGTAGGAAGGTTCACCTTGACGGTGTTCAAATTTCGCTCATTATCTTACCATCTTCCCCGTTCTTCATAACCTTGGGCCCTCCCTAGGTCTACATGACCTTGGAATCTAGGGTCATGGCCGGAAAACCTCTCAAAAACCCCTCTTCCTCCCCTCCTCGTTATTCATTCCTCCACGCCTCTCTCGTTGGTTATCATCCCACCACGAACCTTTTGGATAGTCATCATACTTCTTCATTCACGTAAATTGTGGTAGTGGCGTTGGTATTGGTTTTGGTTAGGAAAGCGGCTCTCGTGTTTGGACTGGGGTGGAGTTTGGGGTGTTTGTTATAAGGTTACTGAGGGATTGCCTCGTTCGGGTTGTGTTGGTAAACGGGGGATAGGTTTGTCGATTGGTGTTTTGGAAAGTGGAGTTTTGGGATGGAAGGTTGGTTGTTTGGGAGTAAATGGAGCCTTTGGGTGGAAGTGGTTGTGGTGTTGGGATTGCACAAGGCATGGGCTTGTCCCAATGGTTGGTGTAGTGTCTTGTTTTATCCCCATCACCTTCATTAGAGAACGGGGAGTGCCTATTCTACTCGAACCCTCCATTGAACCTTCTCAATACTCACCATCCATTCATCCATACCATTCAACTTCCCATTCACACCATTCATCTCTCTCTCATCTCTTCCATACCCGCGTACGACCGAGATTTGATTCATGATCATAGCCAATGAACTTGCTATGGGATGACATATCTACTTGCTCTCTTGCGTCCTATCACCTTGGTAGACATAATGACCTCGCAAAACTAGCAAACAAGATTAGTAATAAAAGTCTTCACTTCACTCGTATCAACTCTCAACCTTACCACACTCCGTGCTCTTTCGAAGTTGTTGATGAATCGCTCGCCTAATCAAATTCACGTTGTTTATCCTTTGTGGTAGAATGGATTTTGTTTACATGAATGACTCGACGACTCAAAGCAAACGGACGAGAGCCAATAAAGTTTCAACGAGATAAAACGAAGAAAAGCTTGAAAGAAATTAGCACAAAAGAAATATGGACACAAGAATTAGTAGACACAAGTACGAACAACTACTAAATGGCCATTAGTTAAGAGAAACTAGAAAATGGAATGCTAAAACCGAAAAATAAATAAAATTACGGCTCAAGGTAGTGATAACTTGAAAATGCGCCGTGAAGGTCTTGAGTGATCTAAGGTATCAATTTGAAACAACTAAAATTTTTAAGTTTCTATACTCTTTTTTTTTTTTTTTTGACTCCCTACTAAAGGATTAGGGACGCAATCCAACAATCACTCCCAAGAAAAATTTGAAATTGAATTGAATTAGAAGTGAAAGAAATCGAAGTCGAATCAAGAAACGAGCACCTTAGAATTGTCGGAAGATAGTTATACGATCACTTTCACGACCAATATCACCTTTCACGACTAACTTTACACGGCCGTATAATACGTCCGTATTCGAAGGACGAAATAAACAATGTCTCAAGTCGGCTCACATTTCACGACGAGTTCACGGATCGTATAAAATTGTACGATCGTATATCCGTCCGTACTTGAAGACAGTACCTTAACGGAGGCATCCCGAACCGGCTTATTCCACGACCAAGTTTCACGGTCGTAAAATTTCGATCCATAAAACGGGCTTCTCACGGTCAAATGTAGAAAACCCCCCAAAAAGTACCACGCCAAGTTTCCCCGGGGT
>NC_081344.1:14190485-14226379 GCF_029784015.1 Lycium ferocissimum
TAAGTATTTTTTTTAAAAAAAAATTGTCAAAGCTGGAAAAAAATTGTTTAAAACTGTTTTAAAGCGTTTAGTGTGTCTAATAGGTACTTATTAAGGTTATAGTGTTCAACTGAAACAAGCCTCAATTGAATTGTCAAATTGAAAATTGTATACAACTTTATTGAATTGTCAAATTGAAAATTATATACAACTTTAAGGGGCTATCTGCGTATTAAGCCAATTTTATTTGAAAATGTGGCTAATAGTTAAAAAAAAGTTACTAAAAAAAGAAGGAATAACCATACTAAACACCAATGTATTATGACTCAGTTACTGATAAATACCCTGTATCTTAAAATCAAACAATTTCACCCCCTACATTATGAAAATCCTGCACATGTTATATCTTTTCTAAAAAAAAAAAAAAAAAAAAAAAAAAAAACCTTTTATATAATCAAAATCCTTACACAAATTAAACTTAATTCAACTAAGTATATTTAAGATAATTTTGAAGAGAAAGAATAAATTAAAAAACTAAAATTAAAAAAGAGAAATTTCTATGTAATAAATATTAATTACATATTTAAAGTGCAAGAAAGTTATTACTAATAGTTGGTACTATATCTTATTAAATAATTTATGTTCATTTTCCTATGACTTTCGATCGACAAATGTTTCATAAAACGTCTCATTTATTGTTGTAGTTTGTCTTTTAACAATTACATTTTAATATATTTAGTTACAGATCTACATCAAATGGGTTGTAAGCGTAGGATTTTCATTCTTCCTCTCCTAATTGTTTCCTCAATTGCTTGTCAGAACCCATGCTTTGCTGTAGTTTTCGATTCCTTTGTTCCTCTAAACCATCAATCCTTTTTTTTTCTTATCACTCAACCATTCTTTACCACAATATTTTGTATTTTGGTGTTTGAAAGAATGATTAGTAAACTTAGTGGCTAGTGCTATAAAATCATGGACATACGTGCCGTAGCTGGAAGAGTGTTATAAAATATTTCTGGATTAGTTAAATACTTTTTCTTCTTTTTTAACTACAAAATATTTTTTATAATTATTTTGAGCCCAAATGCTACTGTCGTCGTCTCGTTTGTCATTTCGTGTCTAATAGGCAAGCATTTGTTAAGTTTGAAATGTTTAACTGAAACAAGCCTCTATTAAAGTGTTGAAATGAAAACCGTGGGTACGACATCACAAGCAGCAAATGTAAGAGAAAATTGTTGGGTTTTTGGGTCTTTTTACCTTCCTATATAGATAAATAAAGAGAAAATTACACAACATATTCATATGGGCCTATTTAACTACCTGTCTTTGTCTAGATGAGGCTTAGGCTTCGTTTGTTTTGATGAGATTAAAAAATGAGATAAATGCGCGTATTTGAATGATTAAGATGTTGTCAGATTTGAATGTTTGAATGATTAAGAATATGTTTATTTTTCAACATACGAATGTACATAATGTATTTATTTACACATAATAATTACATATTTTCAAATAAAAAAGTAACTAAATATTAGAAAATAAATACAAATTTAACAAAATAAAAATATTATTTGATTAAAAAAATGAAACATTTATGTTTGTTAGTAATGATGGAGATATTTGTAGTGGTGGTGGTGGGTGGCGTGGGGTGGGGGTGCGGTGGGTCTCGGGTAAGGGCGGTAGGGTGGAGGTTTGGTGGTAAAATTATTCATATAAAATCTTCTAATGATATTAAGATTATTTAAATGATCTTAATGATTAAGAAACATATTCGAGTAAATAAGTCTCAGATCTTAATGTAAACAAATGCACTTAATGGTTTAAGGTCTAAGTCATTCAGATTCAGACCTCTATACTTAACAAACAAATGAGGCCTTAATTACTATTGCTACTGCAGACAAAAAAAAAAAAAAAAGGAAGTATGCCTTACCTGCCTGAATTGCAACGTCAAATTCCTTGAACTGCGGCGTCGATTCCCTTGAATTGAATTTTGTTTGTTTTATTTTTGTCCTTCCCAACCTTCTTTTTTTGGTTTTGTTTTTTCTTTTTGTCCTTTTTTCTCTTAATTTCCTTTTCTCTTAGCTGGCTCCATTTATTTATTTTTTTGTTTTCTTTTCTCTTTTTGTCGTTTTTTCTCTTAATTTGCTTTTCCATTTTTGGTTAGTTTATCTTCTTTTCTTGTCCCTTAGTTTATCTTCTTTTCTTGTCCCTTTATGAGTGTGTTTGGTACGACGAAAATGTTTAATGATTGACCTAATCGGCCAGAAACTTGATTTGATTATGTAAGGAAGCCGAGGCAATTGAAAACTCTTTTGTTCAATCGAAGACTCTTCTTTTTATTTTTAGGAAGACGATTCCCGGCTATTCTTCCAAGCTAATTTGAAAACAATATATTTGTTCCATGACGTGAGGCTCCAGGGCGGCCACAGGGCGAGGCGCGTCTCAAAATGGGGGCGATGGGTCGGGGAAAGTCGCGCGTACGCCCGACAATTCGGGCGTACGCCGGACGTTTGGGCGAGTTTTTGTTGAGCGTGGCTCAAAAACTTCTTCAAACTAAACGAAATTTGTTAAATAAGTCCTTAATATAATGCCCAAAGGAATTCTCAAAAGTCAACATGTAATTACTCAAATGTTTTTAAAAGGCGAAGCATTAAATTTAAAAGTCAACCTTTTTTTATTCTTTAGAATGCCTAATATATATTCTTTCCAATTATTTATCTGCCTTCTACTATCTCAAAAAGTAACGACGATCAGCTTGTCTTGTAAAGTAGCGTATAATAGATTGTTACAATTAGTTTTGTGAGGTGGAGCATATATATACATACATATATATATATATATATATATATATATATATATATATATATATATATATATATATCACTTATTTATAGTTTTCTTCAATTTTTTTTACGCTATTTCACCTATTTAAAAGTATTTATTATAATTATATCATTTTATAAAATACTAAAATTGAAACCCCGTAGGGCTTACGCCCGTGCCTCGAGGCTTACGCGCAAGGCACCGAGTGCGTACGTAAAACGCCCGCTTACGCCTTTCCTTTTAAAACATTGGCTCCAGCTTCAAACTTTGAAACTATACCAAATCATACTCGGCAATTGCAGCATGGAGGAGAAGATATTTTACTTGTTTGGTTGCACTTAAGATCTTGAAAAATATTTTCCTCCTAAAAATGTTTTCTTCAAATGAAAAAATATTTTTTGAATTAATAAAAACACACTAACGCATTCCCCAAAACCCCAACCCACGACGCCCCGCCCCAGCCCCCAAACTCCACCCCCCACACCCACAAACTCAACCCCACCTCCCCCACCACCCCAAACCACACCACGCCCCATACCCCACTCCCACACACTACTATCCCACCACCCCCTCCCCCAGTCCTAATTTTTTTTCATATATTTTATATCACTTTTATTAAAAAAAAAACTAAAAATGAAAAAATTTCTTCCCCCCCCCCCCCCCCCCCAAAAAAATCATTCCATAAAAAATCTTTTTAAGAAAACAGTTTTAAAAAATTTTCTTTTTGGTTTTCTACACCACCGATCCCACCCCCGACCGCCCCCCAACACCCTCCAAAAATTTAATTTTTTTTTTTTTTGGATTCTTACACCACCCACCCCCCTTCCCCCCGAATTTTCCATTTTATATATTTTTTTATTTTTATAAAAAAAATTCTTTTCTTAACTTTCCCCCCCCCGCGTAGCCTACCCCACCTCCAACCCGTACTCCCCACCACCAAAAGTTGCACTCCGAATTCAAAAAACTTTATACTGGTTTTGCTTTGAATATATGCAAATGCTCTTAAAATGATATTTTCAAACTTGCGTACCAAACACAAGAAAATGAGTAGGAAAACCACATAGTTTCTGAGAAAATATTTTCTTGAAAAACATTTTTCATCATACCAAACATACTCTATATATTCTTGTCTTTTCTCTCCTTTATTTAAAAATAAAAATAAAATACAAAGATAAGAATATTAGCTAACTATTTTAGGCTAATAAAAATATAGAAAAATTAAATAACTAGACAACAACAAGAAATAAATAAGAAAATACTAAAAAGTTACTAACTTATTTATTAAAATCTATATTAATAAAAAAACATATTTTTATAAAAAAAAAAATTACAAATAAAAATAAAACTTATATCCCAAATTTGACTTATTTTTTTATAATAATTTTTTACAAATAAAACTTGCTAAAAATGATATAAAATTAAAATTTAAAAATTATGCTTAAACTTTTTTGTTGTATTTTATCATAATTTTTTTATTTTGAAGGAATGAACATGTCTTTTATGATATAACAATGTGGGTATCATAGAGGACTATTTGAAAAATGATTTATTGAGCCGAAGGTCTATCAGAAACAACTTCTCTATCCACAAAGATAGGGATAAGTTCTGTGTATACCTCATACCCTCCCGTCCAAACACCACTTATGGTAATATACTGGGTATGTTGTTACGTTGTTATTGTTGGATATTATAGATGACTGATGAGTTTTTCTTTTTGAAGGAATGAATCACTCTTCTATGATACCCTGTCGGTATATCATAGAGGGCTGAGAAATGTTTAAGTTAAAGAATGAACCAGTCATCTATGATACCCTGTCAATTTATGATATATACCATGTGGGTATCATAGAGGATTGAGTTGTGTTTTTCTTGAAATAATGAATCAGTTCCCTATGATACACTATCAGTATATTATATATACAATGTGGGCATCATAGATTGAGGAGTGCTTTCTTCTTTAGGATTGAACCAATCCTTTTATGATACTCTGTTAGTATATATGATATATACCATGTGGTGTCATGATATACTACAACAGTATACTTCAACTACTACTAATATATTATTTTGATATATGATATGCTAGAATAAGTAGTTTTATGATAATTGGCATAAAAAAAAATAAAAAAAAGGTGTACTTTGGACTATAGTAGTTATCTTTTTCTGTTAATATAGAGAAAAAAAAGAGAGAACAATAAAAAAAGAACAGAAATAAAGATTTAAACACTCAAATTATCAACTGCTAGTACTACCCTTTTAATTCCAAATTAGTTGAAATTATCTGTATGAATAATATTCATCTCGTCCTATTTCGACAATAGATTCATTTTAGAACTAAAAAAGCTAGGCTACCCTATTAGCGGACTCAGAATTTTAGTGTACCGAAGACATCATCTCTTATATGTAAATATGTTCATTACTAGTGGGAAAGTCCGGCATGGAACTCTTTGAAAACCTAATGATTATGATAATTTATCACCAAAGTATAAACTTTAATATTATTAATTTGATACTAAGGAGCTGTTTGGACATGATTTGAAACCATGAGATGAAATCATGAATTGAAATCATGTTTGGACATACAATTTGAATTTCTTAAGTTGTACTTTTTCTTATAGACATAAAAAAAAACCCCACAAGTTGTGAAAACTATCAAAATATTCTCAATTCTTATACAATCTTACCAAATGAGCAAGTCATAGTTCATAACAAAATTAATACTCTACTAGAATGCCTTTCTAAAAAATACAACATCAATTGATAAAACTTTAGTTCAATAAAAAGGAAAATTTAACATGAATAGTAATGTAACTACTCTTTAATATAATCCTCTCACATGATAGACATAAATAAAGGTTGGTAAATGGTCGGTGAGAGTAATTGTTAAAAATATCTACCAACTTATGGGTCAAGTTTTATATTTAAAATTTTTGAAACTATGGTTTGAAACCCCAAATCATGCCTTTTTTGATGATTAGGGATTTCAAACCATGATTTGAAACCCTAAGATAAAATGCATGTCCAAACGCTGATTTCATCTCATGGTTTCAAATCGTATGTCCAAACGCCTATTAATATGACAAAGGTACATTATCCATCATACTTGAGCTCGACGTGCTTTTATATTCTAAACAATAATAACAGGTTTTCAAAGAAAGCTAAAATAGAGAAATTTCTTTGCAAAATTAGTGTTAGTGAAGACGTTTGATTTAAACCTTTTTTCAAATTTCAAAATTTTAATACTCCCTTTGTTTCAATTTATGTGAACCCTTTACCATTTGGGGAGTCTACTAGGTGATTTTTTGACCACGTTTTTCTTACATTTTTCCTAAATTATTTGAATTATGAATTATCATGACTTATAGTACTTCTAATGTAGCTTCTAAATATATTAATTTTATTTTTACAAACTTGAAAAGTCTATGCCAAGATTTAAGGTCAAAGTTGTTAGAATATGTCCCAAAAGGGTTTATCGAAATTGTCCCATTCCAACTGGGATTCGATAATTGTCCCATTCCAACTGGGATTTTGAACGTGTTCAACCCCTATTTAAAGGAGATTATCGGCCAGAACATCAAAAAAAAAAAAAAAAAAAAAAAAAAAAAAAAAAAAGGAGAACAACTATCAAGACTATCAAGACTACACACAAGACTATATTCCACACTTAGGTTAGAAAGAGTTTTCATTGAGAGATTGTAATCTTTTGTTTCCTTTGATCTCGTTATGCTTCGACACCCTATTGAGATTGTTTTGTACTCCTCACCTTATAGTTGATTTCTCTGCGCTTCGCGCCCCGTGGTTTTTCCCGTCTTGGGTTTCCACGTAAATCTTGTGTTCATTACGTTTATTGCTTTCTTGCATTATTGTTCTTGTTTTGGTGCATCCTAATCGGTTCAGCTGCATCGCTCGTTTAATTCTTAACAAGTGGTATCAGAGAGTTCAAGATCAAGATGTCTACCGTAACCAAGTTTGATATTGAGAAGTTCAACAGCAAGATCAGCTTCAGTATCTGGAAAGTTCAGATGCAAGTCGTTCTCACCCAGAACGGATTAAAAAAGGCTCTTCTTGGGAAATCCAAGAAACTCGAGTCTATGAAAGATGATCAATGGGAGGAATTGGATGAAAAGGCGCTTTCAAATATCCAACTATGTCTATCTAAAACGATTCTTCGCGAGATTATTCATGAGACTACTACTACAGGTCTCTGGTTGAAGTTAGAGTCTCTTTACATGACGAAAAGTGTCGCAAATAAAATTCGTCTGAAGGAACGGTTATATATGTTATCTATGGCTGAAGGTACGTCCATTCAAAATCATCTTGATGAGTTCAATTCTGTTATTCTTAACCTAGAAAATTTAGACGTTAAGGTGGAAGATGAGGATAAAGCAATATTGTTGGTAGGCTCCCAACCCTCTACGTATAAGCACTTTAAAAAAATCATGCTATATGGTGGTAATGAAACACTGAGTTATGAGGATGCCAAATCTAATTTGTTTTCCAAAGAAAAATTGATTTTGAAGTGCATTCTGAAGACAAAGGACAAGGTTTGTTTGTTAGAGGAAGATTTCATGATAGAGGGAGTAATAGAAAGAATTTCAGGTTCAAGTCTAGAGGCCGTAAATTCAACAATGATAAATTCTGCAAATACTATAAGAAGACAAACCACGTAGTTGGTGATTGTCATAAATTGAAGAATAAACTAGAGAGAGAAGAAAATAACAAAATGCTACAGAAAACTGCTAAAGCAGGAGTTGTTGAAAGTGATTCTGAAGGTGATGTTTTGATGGCTATCTCTGTTGATAAGAAAATTTCTTCTGAATGGGTTTTTGATTCTGGATGTACATATCATGGTTCTCAACGTACGAGAGAGCTTGTGATGTTGTCCTAATGGGGAATGACGCCCATGCAACATTGTTGGGATTGGTACTGTGCAAATTAGGACTCATGATGGTGTTATCAAGACCTTGTCTAACGTTTGTCATATTCCTGACTTGAAATGTAATTTGATATCTCTGGGCACTCTTGAAGCCCAGGGATACAAGTATTCAGCTGAAGATGGAGTTTTAAAAGTCTCTAAAGGTGCTCGAGTCATGTTAAAGGGTAATAGGCGTGGTACCCTCTATGTCTTGCACGGTTCTACTGTGACAGGATCTGCTGTTGTTTCTACATCCTTGCTTGACGATGATCTCACCCGTTTATGGCATATGCATCTGGGCCATATGAGTGAGAAAGGTATGACCATTCTGAGTAAAAAGAGTCTTGGTAAAAAAGGCGATACGGTAAACTTGACTTTTGTGATCATTATGTTTTTGGGAAAGAGAAAAGAGTTAGTTTCTCCATAGCAAAACACCGTACACATGGCATTCTTGATTATATTCATTCGGATTTATGGGGTCCCTCCAAAGTTCCTTCCCTTGGAGAAAAATGCTACATATTGACTTTCATTGATGATTTTTCTCGTAAGGTCTGGTTTTATTTCCTAAGAAAGAAAAGTGAAGCGTTTCCCTATTTCAATAAATTCAAAGCCCTTGTTAGAACCAGATTGGATGAAAAATTAAGAAGTTCAGGACTGATAATGGTTTGGAGTTCTGTAGTAATGAGTTTAATGAATTCTGCGCTATTTATGGTATTACTAGACATAAGCCTCTCGTTCATAAGCCCCAGCAAAACGAAGTTACAGAACATATAAACAGAACATTACTTGAGAGAGCCCGTTGTATGCTCTCAAATGTTGGTTTATGGCACTACCGTAATTTCTGGGCTGAAGTTGTTTCTACGGCTTGTTACCTCGTCAATTTGTCTCCACATTCATCTATTGACTTTAAAATTTTTGAAGAAGTTTGGTCTGATAATCCCGTTGACTACTCTATTCTTAGAGTTTTTGGATGCACTGTTTTTGCTCAAGTTAATGATGGGAAGCTAAGCCGCAAAATTAAGTGCATGTTTCTTGGTTATGCTTCCAGTCTAAAGGATATCGTTTGTGGTGTTCTAGCTCCAAGAAAATTATTCAAAGTCGGATGTAACTTTTAATGGAAGCGTTATGTTATCTTAAAGGGAAAAGTCGTTGTTTCCTCGACGGGTAATGATGATATAAAAGATGCCAGTGAGAAGGTAAAGGTAGAAGTAAGCCATGAAGCTCACGAAATTGGCCCTATTTCTTCTACAGTTCCTCAGGCTAGCGAGGAGGCACCTGTTGATGAGCCAAGTACTAGTACCACAAGACCCATCTAGCCACGGGTGGAGGATGATCATGTTATTGCCCGTGATAGATCAAGACGAGTTATAAAGAAGCCCGCTCGATATGCTGACACTGATAATGATGGGCTTATTGCTTATGCTCTTGTAGTTGCACAAGAAATTCTCGAAGGAGTTGATCCTTCTACTTACTTTGAGGCAATTTCTTGTCCTAATTCCTCAAATTGGTTAGTGGCTATGCAAGAAGAGATGGAAAGCTTGCATAAAAATACATGGGAGTTATGTGAGCATGCTCCAAAAGCCGTCGTGCATTGACTACAAAATAGATCTACAAACTAAAAGATGGTACTCCCGAGGTTGAAGAAGCAAAATGGAAAGCTCGCTTAGTGGTTCGTGGTTGCCACCAAAAGGAAGGTATTGAATTTAATGAAGTTTTCTCTCCTGTTGTTCGTCATACCTCTATTAGAGTGTTACTTGCTATATATTGTTGCTTATTTTGACTTGGAGTTGGAGCAACTTGATGTTAAAACTAGTTTCTTTATGGAGAGTTAGAAGAAGAAATTTATATGAAGCAACCCGAGGGTTTTGTTGTTCCTAGCAAGGAGCAATTTATTTGTCGGTTGAAAAGATCTCTTTATGGCCTTAAACAAGCTCCAAGACAGTGGTACAAAAGGTTTGATTCCTTTATGATTGGGCAAGACTACGCACGTAGTAAGTATGATAATTGTGTGTATTTTCGACAGTTTTCTGGTAATTCCTTCGTTTACTTGTTGCTATATGTTGATGATATCTTGATTGTTTCTAAAGATAAGTCTTTCATCAACAAGTTAAAATCTCAACTTAATTCTGAGTTTGAGATGAAGGACGTTAAGGCGATACTGACTAAATTCTAGGTATTGAGATTCACGAAGGGATTGAAAAGCGGGAAGCTTTGTCTCGAGAAAGTATTTTGAGAAAGTCCTCGATAGGTTTAATATGTTTGATTGTAAACCTGTTTCTACTCCGTTCTTGCTCATTTCAAACTATCTACTGGCTCTTGTCCTAAGTCCGGGGAGGACATTGAGAGTATGTCTACTATCCCGTATGGTAGTGCTGTTGGTAGCCTTATGTATGTTATGGTTTGCACTAGACCTGATTTAGCTTTTACGGTAAGCATTGTGAGCTGATACATGCATAATCTTGGAAAGGCTCAATGCCGTGAAGTGGATTCTTCGTTATGTGAAAGGTTCCGTTGATATTGGTTTGGTATTTGATAGAGCCAAGGCATCGTCTTAGGATGTTGTTGGGTTCGTTGATTTTGATTATGGTGGTGATCTTAATCGTAGGAGGTCTATTTTTGGTTACATTTTTTCACTGTGCTCTGGTGCTATCTCTTGGAAAGCACAATTACAGTCTATTGACCCTTTATACTACCGAACCGAGTATATCGGCAAGCTGAAGGTGTTAAAGAAGCTACATGGTTGCGAGGTCTCCTTATTGATCTTGGTGTTCAACAGGGTACTACTGTTGTATTTTCTGATAGCCAGAGTGCTATTCATCTTACCAAGGTTGATTCTCATCGCTCAAAGACCAAGCATCTTAAGCCGTTAAATACCTTTATCAAGATATTATTGCTACAAGGAGATTGTGGTAAAGTTAAAGTTCACACGTCGTAGAATCCCGGCAGATATGTTAGCAAGGCGTTTTACTTGCTATTACTAAGTTTAAGCATTGCTTGGACTTAGTTAGATTCTTCGATCTTAAATTGCCCTTCGGGCTTTTATGGAATGACGAGTGTTGATGTTGATGTATTTTTGGTCCAAGGTGGAGATTGTTACAATATGTCCCAAAGAAGGGTTTATCGAAATGTCCCATTCGATAAACTGGGATTCGGCGGCTTGTCCCATTCAGTAACCGAAATTTTGAATATCTTCACCCCTATTTAAAGGAGATTTTCGGCGAACATCAAAAAAAAAAAAAAAAAAAATAAAAGGAAAAATCAGACTACACACAAGACTATATTCCACACTTAGGTTAGAGAGAGTTTTCATTGAGAGATTGTAATCTTTCGTTTCCTTTGATCTTGTTGTGCTTCGACACCTTGTTGAGATTGTTTGTACTCCTCACCTTATAGATGATTTCTCTGCGCTTCGCGCCCCGTGATTTTTCCCGTCTTGGGTTTCCACGTAAATCTTGTGTTCATTACGTTTATTGCTTTCTTGCATTATTGTTCTTGTGTTGGTGCATCCTAATTGGTTCCACTGCATCGCTTGTTTAATTCTTAACAAAAGTTATAAAGTTTGACCCTCGCACTCCGAAAATGTTTACATAAATTGAAACGGAGGGAGTATTTCTTTTTTCTTTCAAAAAATGAGCTCATGATTAAAAGGGTATTCAAAATTTTAAAATATAAAACACTTAAATAAAGTGAAGATTAAGGATATATTCAGCAGTCAAAAAATTGATAAATAGTCTCATACTATCGGTCATTGTCAAGTCCAACTTGACGGATACCGAAGTGAATGTTGAAGGTAAAATGGTTTGTATTTTCACTATATGTGGAGAGAGAAGGTGTGTTTTGGGACTTTTGATTTTGAGGAGTTGATGTGAAACAAGAATAAAACAAACTAATTAAAAATAATTTTGTCAATCATATTAGTAATTTTAATAATAGCAAAATCAAAATTTATAATATTGTCTATGCAATTGAGAATAAAAAAATGAGAAATTTGTAACATATGTTAAATGCAGGTAATAAAAATAAAAACTATAAGATAGATGTGAATTTTAATAACAAATTCCTAAAAAAATTATCTATTATACTTTAAATAAATTTTTAAATCAATATTGATTTCATAAATATTTCCTTATTGACAATCAAAATTCAAAAATCTACATGATAAGAGTGATAAGAAATAAAATGGAATTTTATTAATGCATATATACTTAGTGCACGTTATATTGGAAAATAATCATGGAATTAATTTGAACAAAAAATCACAATATTGATGAACTTAAATTAAAATTTATTATAAGATATTATAGGATCAGTTAATTATAGATAATATAAAAAATATAATACCAAAATTCATATATAATATAAAAGATATTAAATGGATGAGAAATGATAATATCAAGATAAAATGGTAATGTATTTAAGATAAAATTAAAAGGAAGGGATTGGAATATTTATTGTTCAAATGTTGAAGATAGCATAATTTAATGTTTATTAAGTTAAAATAAAAGGTAGTTTTAAAATTATGTATTAAAAGTAGCTAGGGAGTAAATTCAAAACCCATGTATTTGATGGAAAATAATTTTGTCAATCATAAATATTTTAATAATATAGCCAAAATTTATAATATTGTATTTGAAGAATAGATTGTTAAATGCTAATAAAAAATACACAAACTATATAGATAAACTTACAATTTTAATAACAGAACCCTAAAAAATTATTATATCATACTTTAAATACATATATTTTTAAATGCATTTCATAAATATTTCTTTATTGCAGTAAAAATTCAAAAATCTACTGATAGAGTGATGTAAAAATGAGCATATATACTTAGTGCACGTTATTTTGGAAAATAATCATACAAGAATTGCGGCAATATTGATGAACTTAAATTAAAATTTATTATAAGATATTATAGGATCAGTTAATTATAGATAATATAAAAAATATAATACCAAAATTCATATATAATATAAAAGATATTAAATGGATGAGAAATGATAATATCAAGATAAAATTGCCATTACAGGTATTGAAAAGGGAGAGATATATTTATTATATTAAGTGATTTAATGTTAAAGTAAAATTGAGGGAGTAAATCAAAATTGATCTTTAGATTTACTTTTTTATATTTTGACATAATAGTTAATTGAAAAAATATATTTAGTTATATATTATATATCGACATAAAGGTAGTTATTACCACTTTTATTTGATGTGATCATTTCTTTAAAAAAATTTCAGTTTTATATCACTATATACCTTTTATCTTAGCTTCTACAGTTTTAAGACATTCGTCTCGATAGATTAGACTTCAGCCAACATTTACTCTCATATAAGATATGCTTGTGTAAAAATGATTTGCAGAATTTACTTTTGGTAAATATTACATGGATCTATATACTTCATCAACATAGCAATAAAGAAAATTTAACCGTAGTGTTTCTAAATCTGACACCTACATCCAAAATTTTACAAAAGGCCTCACCTGGCTAATATGGCATTTGTACGTGGGCCAAGGTTGGTTCGGATTTTTAAACACCAAACCAAACCAATTGCGTTTTTAAATTTATACACCAAACCAAACCAATAAATTTTATTCAACCTGTTTTATACGTTATTCGGTTTTCTTTTTTGGATTTTTTTCGAATAGTCTTGATACAAAACATATAACTTTTACTTCAAATATTTCTTTAGTCCTAGTAAGTACAACTATATAATTAAGGTAATTTCTTAAAAAATAACACAAAATGTGATAATATAAAGATATTACATGTATTAAAATATTTAACAAAAGCTAATAAAATCGGTTAAAATAAATATTGCTAATTAATAAGCCATAAAAAAAATGACCATAATCTAAAAATATTAATTCATGCTAAAATAAGTACGACAAATAAGTATTAATTACATGACTTATGCTCTAAAAAAACTTAAGTTATGTATTTTCATAAGTTATATATTTTCACTCTTTAAATCAAGTATGCAAACTAAAGAATAGATATCCAACATTTTTTATTATCATATCCTAATGGTAAATTGAATTTCTTTTGTTAGCATTAGTGTTGAGTTGGTTTTGGTTAACTTTATTTAAGCATTAACATCCTGTGAATAAAACTTATTTGATCGCTCAAACATTGACTTAAATTTTTTTTTTCAGTTTTATAATATGATAATAGATAAAAAACTACTAAAAAAGTTTAAGAATATTTATAAATTACATTACAAATAAATATTTTTATATATAAAATATTTTAAAAATTGAATACATGTAATGTCGGGTTATTTGGTCGGTTTGATACTTTTATAAACCAAACCAAACCAATTATGGTCGGGTTTTTTTTCAACACAAATCTGAAACCAAACCACTAAATTTTCTGTCAATTTGGCGGTTATCTGGCTAATTTGTCGGTTTACACCCCTAATGGCAACATGAAGCCGATACGACAGTGCACATTCATGCATATAGGACACTGCTTTAATGCAGTGAGATTTAAAAAGGACAAACACACAGCTAAAAGATTCCATTTTTTAGATATGAGTAAAATTTATAATCTCTCCGTTTTAATTTATGTGAACCTTTTTCGAAAGAGAGGCGATTAAATTTTACAACTTTGATCATAAATTTTGATATAGATTTTCAAATTTGTAAAAGTAAAAATTTTATATTTAGAAACTACATAAAAAGTACTATAAGTCATGATAATTTATAATTTAAATAATTTAGAAATAATGTAAAGAAAATGTGATCAAAGTACCATAGACTCTCCAAATAGTAATAGATTCACATAAATTAAAATAGTAGTACAGAACTTGAAAGGGAAATAAATTAAAACAGATTGAGTATTTATTATTTTGATAGCAAGTTCCAACAAACTTCCTTCTATTGCATTTAATAGTAGTACAGAACTTGAAAGGGAAAGATTTTTGACTCATCCAACGACTCTTGTATTCTGCTTGTTCCACCAAAAGAAACTACTAGACAGCTGGCTATACTAATTTAATAGGGTCATTTATTAAGATACAACGAATCCCACTAAATTGGTCCATATTATATGGTATTTTTAGTTTGAACGCACCTCTTAAAAAATTTATTCATCCCTAAAATGGAAGAGATGTTTTCACTAAAGTATCCTTAATCAAAATTTGCATCTTTCTAAATTGACATAATAAGTATTGAAATTTAGAGTGTTAGATAAATTAAAATTACGTAGCAATTAATGAAACATTGGAATCAATTCTCTTAATGTAACCTGTTACTTACTCCACTTGGAAGTCTTGAAAAAGAGTAGTAGTACTAATTATTTAATATGATTTTTGGATTATGTAAAAATTCATTATCTAAAGAAGAAGAATTTAAAAAAAAAAAAAAATTAATACGTTCTTAATTATGTAAAATCACTTACTTTGGAGTAAATATAAAAGCTAAAAACACAATTATGGACGGGAGGGAGTATATATATAAGTTCGAGCACCATATACTGCTTTGAACGGTATGATCACCTCATTAAAAGCGGTTAAATATGACATTTATTTATTTAATTATTTTTTCAATACACATTCTCACCTAGCCAAGCATGTATAATTTTTTATTACTATTGTGTAAAGTATTGGCGGATACAGTCTTGCAGCACTGGGTTCATCGGAGCTTGATCAATACTTTTCACTTGAAGCATAAATTTATGTGTTAAATCAATTAAATTTGCAATAACTATAGACTATAGTATATATGAACCTATAATATTAAATACTCCTATATACTAGGTTCAACGCCAAAAACTTTAACGGTTGAACTAATCGAGTTTAATAGTGGATCCGTCTCGAATAGTAGGCGATAGTAAGACTTCAATGGAAGCCTCCATATTTTTTATACCATATTAGATGAGTGCAATCACCTCATATAATCACTATTAAGAAGAAGACATACTTTTATTTTTATTTAATTATGTCTTCAATAAGTTGCTGATATTTGCATTTGTGCATACAACAGCTAAATTAACACCAGAAAATAGAGGGAATAAAATTAAAAATGATAAAAATACAAGAAGTAGCACGCACATGAGAACCTTAACTAGATCTACGGCCACTGAGGTCGGAAAAAAGAGCTTTCTTCATCATAAAAACACCAGCTTGATATCCACCACATTTACTTAAAGGTGTTGTAGGAGCAGAGAATGAGGAATGTGAAGAAGACGACCACGATAACGATGATGATATCGACGACGATGAAGAAGAAGAAGGTGATAGAGGAAAATGGGGTTTCTTTGGATTGATCAGTTTCTTGATTAGTGCATGAAAAAGCTTGGATCTTGAATTCTTTCTAGTTGGTTTTTGGTTAATATCATTATTTTTGTAGTAAGACGGAGGGGGAGTAAGAGGAGGCAAATAATGTGAAGTTTGAGAAAGTGTATGTTTTGGAGTGCCAGGTTGAGACTCCCAAATGAAAGGAACAGAACTTGGAACATTATCACCATAGTAGATTCTAAAAGAAGGGATGGCTAGCTTATTGGTGTTTTCTTTGGAAAGGAGTTTGGAGAAGAACTTGGTGGTGTCTTCATGCTTAATTCTGAATGATTTCTGGTGATGCACATGAAACTCACTGCAATTACTGATCATTATAGATTTGCACAGAAGTTCTTGAGAGATAAGAAGACTAGGGGATTGAGGTGCTTTTAGATTCAGTTTGGCCTACGGCTCATTATAGAAATGATGAAAATGGTTGTGTGGAAATATATAAGTTGTTTATTTGTATGACTACAAGTTCTACTATGTATTGGCAGTATTAAAACAAATATGTACTAAAGAAAAGTAACTAAAACAATTACACAATTAAGCGACTTATAAGTTATTCCCTTTATTTCAATTTACGTTGCAATTTCCTTTTTAGTATGTCCAATTAAAGAATGATACATTTTCGTATTTAAAAATAATTTAACTTAATTTCTTGTTTTACTTGATGATTTATAACCACATAATATCTATAATTTGTATTAAATCACATATTTTAAAAGTCTTTCATTTTTATTAAATAAAAAAAAAAAAAAAAAAATCATGTCCGATCAAAGCACATTACATAAATTAGGACAGAAGGAATAACTTTTTCATGTAAATAAGTCGATATTGAAATTCATAATAAAATATTACATGGAGTTGACTCTTGTCTGTAGGATTTTGAGTGGTTAAACCAACTGGGTAAAAATTGCGTACCTGTTCTTCCTCAAATGCTAAATTCTAGTATTTTTTTTTAAATTCTTAAGTCATCTCCATTCCAGGAGCCTGACTTGGATGTTATTCATTCAGCAAAAATGGGATCAACAAGGTTACAATACCCTGTACCTACTATGATGGAACATCCTCCATCTATGTAAAGTAGGATTTCATCTAGGCTCTCAAAAAATACTAGAGTGTGAAAGTGAAGATATGACTCATATCTTCACTGTTAACACAAGAGGTAATCAAGGGACATCAAATAAGTAATTCCTATACATAGATCTATGCACATAAAAGGAGTTTTTAATAATGGAATTCCTAAAAGAGGGCATCTGCAATTTGTCAATCTTGATCTGTCCTCTTGTGTCTCTTGGTAAATCCATGAAGTTGTTCATCCAAACAGTGTCTCCATAGGTTAGGCCCCAGTTTGCTAGATTATCCGCAGGTCTATTACATTCTCTGAAGCAATTATGGATGATCTTATCTTGGAAAGACTCTAACATGTGCTGGATTTGCTCTATAGTATTTACCAGATTCCATGGAGGATTAGCCTTATTGGTAATCCAATCCACTAGTAACTGTGAGTCACTTTCAATTTCCAGCTTGCAGATTCCTTTGTCTATGCACCACTCAATCCCTGTTTTCATGGCTAATGCTTCAGCCACATTGTTAGTAGTACTCCATATACAATGTCATTCTTTTGTATATTATTTTCATAACTTAATTTGGGTTCGAGGCTTTCACTTTAGTTGTTTTCTAAAAACTTCTAGTCGGTAAAATTTGTTAGGAAACCCCCAAAAAGGGCTACTTAACACTTCCGATAATAAATTATTAAGCTAGTTACCACTATTAAGAAGTGTTATGAGTTTAAATTCAATGTATTGTAGGGTATTCGTTACTCTCCTGTTAACAATATAAAAATTACTACTCCCTCCGTCCCAATTTATGTGATATATTGACTTTAACGTGTTTAAAAAAGAATAACTTTTCAAACTTCAAGCACTAAAATAAGTTATAAAGATTAGTGTGGTTGTTAATCATTTCATTAAGGATAAAAGGAAAAGTTTTAAGTTAAATTATTTCTAAATATAAAAATACATCATTTTTTGGGGACAGATTAAAAAGGGAAGTATATCACATAAATTGGGACAAAGGGGTAGTAATAATTAATAATAATTACTGAAACAAAAAACTTGCCTCGTCTCGATATTTAAGATCTCAAGATCATTAATATGAGACATATTAAAGAGCATGCAATAGATTAAAGAAAGCATATCCGTAGGGTGTGAGCATGTGTATCACATGTTTGTTCGACGAAATGTCCTTTATTGCATTCACAAGAACAGCAGACAGTCCTCCTAAAAGCTTTAAGAACATGGACCATGTTTAAATAGGGTCCAAGAGCTCTTAGTTACTACTGATTTGTTTCCCCTTTCTTCTTTCTGCTTGAGACAAAAGTACAAACTTACATTCACGAAGAATTTAATGAAGGGTATACAACGTATATAAACCAAAAAAATTGACCTGCAGTGTCTCCTATAAGTTGTATTAATGAAGGTTTAAAAAATAATAATTGAAAAAATAAGTAACTTGAATATTTGTTTACAATGTCAGAGTGCATATATAGAACTTGAATTCTTATTTGTCACACCTTCAGTCCCCTATTTCCTTTTTTTTTTTTTGTCGGATAAGTCAATGACCTCTGAAGCGCGAGAAAGGTAGGTGGGACTGATGAAGTAACCTATCAAGTGGTAATACTCAAAAGGCTTGTGTATTTAGGTGCCAAATAAAAGAATAATACAAATAATACATGCAGAAATAGTGCTTTCTGAGAAGCTGAAAAAACGTGTTTGCATAGACACTGGGCCATAGGTCCAACCTTCCCATGGACGACAATACCACATCCCAGAAAGGCATTTAAGTTGAGCAAAATTATACAACTCACAAGTTTAAGACAATTTTGTACTATTTCTTTTACGTTCTGGATCCTATTCTTGCAGTAACTTTTAGACCTCAAGTTTTGTTCTCAAATCCCTGATACAAGAATCACTTGGGAAGTCTGTAAACTACATGCATGAAAGGAATCAAGACATGTAATAAAGCATCTCAACGTGGTGTGGAATTGTTTAAGGTCTCTATGGTGTATAACTCATGAGCAGCAAAGAGAATTATTTGATCGTAATAACCAGAGCATTAGCATTATAATAAAGGAACAAATAACAATAAATAGAGAGAACCCCAATCTATAATTGCAATATGATATTCTATACGCTCTGATTACAAGTTCCTCCACTAGACGGCACTCTGCAGTAAAGTATCAGAACACTATTAAAGCTCTCAATTTACTATCTATTTCAACATTAGTTTCCACTAATATTTTATGAAATTATAAGTAATAGTCCAAGCGAGTGAGACTTGCCTTTTCTCCGACTCTCAATCTATTTAGAGCCCGTTTGACTTAGCTGATTTAAAATAGCTAATAAGCATTAAGTAATAATAAGCATTTTTGGATGCTGAAGCTGATTTAATAAATAAAGTTTACGTGTTTGGATAATAGTGCTGAAACTCATAACAAGCAGCTGAAGTGCTTGGCAAAAAAATGCTGATAATCACTTTTTCTGTTAAAATGACTTAAATGTCGTTAAAGCTGTTTACACTAATAAAGATATGATTTTTACAAGGTTTTAGATTCCAAATAAATTTATGTTTCATTTTATTTTTAATATAAAATTGCTTAGGTAAGACTATTTTTATAAATAAAAATTATATAATAATATAAAATATAATCTTAAGCTATAAAAATCACAAATCAACTCCATTGATGTCAAGTTGGAGATGAAGGGAACTGGCAGCAACTTGTATACAGATCAAGAAAACTGAACAGCTTGAGGGCTCGGCCGTGGAACTTGAAGGACTAAAAAATATTAGATGGAACTGTAATCAAGTAATCTTAATTAAAATGTGAACCTAGTTGGGGTTTGTTGTCTCTAGCACGTAGTAAGATCGAAAAAAATACGGCAAAGGGTCATATATACCCCAGTACTATCTCGAAATAGTTGTTTGTATCCCCCATTTGCTTTTTCGATGATATATACACCCGCCGTTAGCGTTTTGGTCATATATATCCTCGCGTCTAACGGCCCATTTAACTGGGACACATTGCACGATCTCAACGGCTCCAACCATTTTTATTTTTAATTTAATTTTCACTTGAACCCATACCAAAATAAACCCGACCCTCCCCATACCAAATAAAAATGAAAATTAATTTAAAAAATAAAAATGGTTGGAACCATTGAGATCGTGCCACGTGTCCCCGTTAAATGAGCCGTTAGACGCGGGGGTATATATGACCAAAACGCTAATGGCGGGGGTATATATCATCAAAAAAGCAAAAGGGAGATACACACAACTATTTCGGGATAGCACAGGGGTGTATATGACCCTTTGCCCAAAAAAATATACCATAATATACACCGCAACACAAGTTCATCATAACCAAATTCGACGACGACACCCATGGAAGTTCATGACAAAAAAAGTATGACTATGACTTACCACTGTTGCAAATTATATACAAGTACCCAAAAAAAAAAAAATACACCGAACACAAGCACGAGTAAATAAGTTGATTTTCTATTACAAGAAAAATCTATAGAATTGTCGTTAACGTTGAAGAAATTGGAGGAAGTTTTAGGTATGGAAGAACAGGCTAGAGAGAAATCATGTAGAGGATCAGGGGTTTTGTTTTAAGAAATGGTATTTTAAGGATTACATAAAAATATCAGGGATAAAATTATAAAAAGTTTGGTCAAACCAAAGTGCTTATAAGATATAAAATTATAAGTTAGAGAAGACCAATTTATAGCTTATGACTTATTTTAACTTATAAGCACTTTGACTTACAAGCACTTCTAAAATTTACCAAACGCGTAAATGTTAAAAGCTTAACCAAACACCCTCTTAGAGCTATTAAACTGTAAGGGGTCATTTGATAGCTGGTTAAGAGAGCACTTATGTATTATTCTCTGCATAACTAATACAACGTTTGATAGCTATTAAAGAGCCACCTTGTTCATGTATTAATTTCTGCATACTTATACCGTGTTTGATATCTAGTTAGGAAGTAAGTTATTCATGTATAAAATTAGTACGACGTTTGATTTGCAATTTCGAAATTCGCATAACTAATACATGTATAAGTTATGAGGAAAGCGGGGTAAAAGATGAAACAACTAATACATGAATAAAAATTTGAAATGACAATATTACCCTTATCACTTCCCACTTAAATACTTTCCTTTTCGAAACAAATAGTTTTATATAATATTTTGTAAAAAAATATATAATATTTTAATTTTTTTAAAAAATAATAAGTATTTATTAACTTTAATATAACAAACCAATATTCGAAAAAATAATTTATGCATAACTAAACCATGCATAAGTAAACCCTTCATAACTAAACCCTACATAACTAAACCCAGCATAACTAATACCTACATTACTAATACCTGCGTAACTAATACCTACATTACTAATACCTGCGTAACTAATACCTACATTACTAATACCTTCATAATCCTAACTAGCCCCAAAACGACCCCTAATTACACTAGTGCTCAAGTGTTTGACCCAAAAGTATCCACAGGAAATGCCTTTTACAGCTTCCGTTAGAACTAAGAAGTCATCAGCAAGACCAAGACACAACACAAAACAAAGAGAGAAAACGGAAAACGCTATATAGAGGAGGAAGATGATAAGTGAAATAACATACAGCACTAAGAAGTTGTTTCTCCACTAACAATAAGGTGAAAGACAGTACATGTTGAACACTCCATGCAAAACGTGGATGAATAAAGCAATCCTTGGAGTTCTATTTCTCGCTTGAATTCAATGAACTGCAAGCAAAATTGAGAAAGCAAAGGCTTCCCTCACTGTTCAGTCAATTCTTGCAGCCCTACAGTCATATGTGGTACATATGGAAGAGCTCTATGTTGTAAATGAGCAGCTAAATGAACATTTCTAAATTAATTATGCATGTTTAAAGTGAGAAGAGCACTAATCCTTTATGTCAGTAATAGTTTCTTTGAGACAAAGATCAGAAGAGTACTCTGTCATGTTCGGATAAATTGTTACCTGATCAGAAGCACATGCATGTTACATGTAACCCCATCATGAGAATATAAAATCTCCCTTTCAATGAAAAGAAGGAAGACGCAACGAGTCCAACATGCTAACATTTCCTACAAAAGAGGCCAATTTTCCTCTTCAGAACAGGAGGGCGTATTCAAATCCTCTCCCCTATTTTCCTTTGCTATTCATTTTTTTCATTTTTTTCATTTTTTTTAAACTCTATGACCAAAGAGACTGTACATCTGGTGTGTGGTATAAGCCGCCAATTGACGCCCTTGTTACCTGTGGGTTGCCTACACCTTCTCCTGAACCCTGCTGAGTCCAACCCTTCCTGAAAAAGAATGCACAAAAGTAGCAGTAAGATTATGTTTAAGAAAAAAACAAAAAACAAAAAAAGAAAAAGGCAACAGACGACCTTCCTGTGCGTGTGTGCCTCTCTCTCTCTCTCTCTCTCTCTCTCTCTCTCTCTGTTCTTGTGTATGTGAACATTACATGTATATGTTAGGGGGAAAAAGGATCTGACAGAAGCAGATACCATCCCCGGGGAAAAGAAGCATTATCACTAAATTACAACTATATTGAAAAGTATAAAATTATACACACACGCAAGCAGCAATCTCATTGTGCAATCCAGGAAAACATTACTGCACTTGTTAGGAGAAACTTAGAGACAATTGCTTTTCATAATCATAAACACAGCCCTTTTTTTATGACAAATCATAAACACACGATAGTGCTTATGATTATGAAGAGCAGTTACGTCAATATGTCTAAACTACTTGGTGCGACTTAATTACGCTCAGCTTACAACTACAGAATGAGCCAAAGGCTTAACAGCATACAGAGACTTGTTAATTGTATGTGACTTAGACAAGCGGATTATAAGGAGACGGGCGAGGACGTGGATCTATCTTCTATTACATTGCGGGCTAACCATGAGGCTATGGTGGGATATGTTTAGGTGGTTTGGTACTCCTTGGGTAATGCCAAAAACTGCGAAAGATTTGATGTTCAGTTGGAAGAGCGGAAGAAAGAAGAGAAGACAAAGGGCTTGGAACGTGGTTCCACTTGCTTTAATGTGGGTAGTTTGGAGGGAGAGAAATAGGAGAGCTTTTGAAGGCGTAGAGTCGAGTTTCTCTCAATTAAGAAGTAGTATACATTCCCTTATTTACTTTTGGTATGAAAAGAAAGTTCCTTGTTGTATAGATGATTGGGTGGAGTTTGTAGAGAATCATATCCTTTTGTAGATTCTTCACCTTTTGGTATACCCCTTGTATACAGCCAATTTGACCATGTTTATGAATGAAAATATACTTACTTGATCAAAAAAAAAAAAAAAGTTGCACCACACTCATTGATGTTGACCAGATATGAGCTAGAAGTTTTGCATTACACAAAAGATTTCAGTATATTGTTCGACTTGTGACTGACCAACTAGCTTTACTGCAATATAACATCCAATGTTAAAAAAAAAAAAAAAACATCCAATGTTATCAATATGCCATTCTTCAGCTCATACTAGCTGTAGCCTGTATGTCTTTAATAAACTACAGAAAATGACATTGAATCACGCATGAACCTAATTATAGGCCCCGTTCAGGAAAAAATAGTGAGCTTATCAGCCCTATGTCCACCAAAGGTGTCCTAAACCTATTCAATGACGTAGTGTTTTTTTTTTTTTAATCAAGTAAATATATTTTCATTCATAAACATGGCCAAAGTGGCAGTATACAAGCGGTATAAAGGTAAAGAATGTACACTCTACAAACTCCGTCCAATCATCTATACAACAAGGAACTCTCTGTTCACACCAAAGAAAATAAGAGAACGGAGACTACTCATTAATTGAGAGAAACTCAACTCTACACCTTCAAAAGCTCTCTTGTTTCTCTCTCTCTCCAAACAAATGAACAACAAGGAAAAAGCGGGACTTAAGACACTCATAACTGTATCTTGGAACTTCACTTTACATGAAAAGGGTAGTAACGCTCATCATTTAAATATGGTTAGCAGTTATGTCCTCGATTGCGTGATTGAATGTAGAAATCACACGTGAAGTGTAAGGGATCAATCAACTGCTGTATACTTTGTCCCACCTTTCAGTTTTAGAACTTTGCAACCAAAAACCACAGAACCACCAATTTCCTTCATCCTTTACAACTAGCTCTTTAACAACCCCAAAGCAGCAACATACAACAACATACCCAGTGTAATCCCACAAGTGGGTTCTGGGGAGGGGAGGATGTACGCAGACCTTACCTCTACCTTTTGCGGGTTAGAGAGGCTGTTTCCGATAGACCCTCGGCTCAAAGAAAACGTGTTAATGCAAGATTGCAAGAAAAATAAGACAGCAAAATATCAAGATACAAAACAAATGGAGCAGCATAGTAATACACACATAAAGATAATGATCTACGCGATACCAAAATAGTACTACTAAGCCCCCTGCCTCTCTCACACACATCGCCACAAAACTCAACTACCTACTAACCTTCTATCCTAATCCTTGACCTCCAAATCTTCGTACCTAAGGTCATGTCCTCAGTCAACTGAAGTTGTGCCATATCCTGCCCCCCCAGTTCTTCTTCGGCCTACCTCTACCTCTCCTAACTCCTGCGACCGCCAATCTCTCACACCTCCTAACTGGCGCATCCTCACACCTCCTCTTCACATGCCCAAACCATCTCAATCTCGCTTACTTCGTCTTGTCCGCCACAGAGGCCACTCTGACCTTGTCCCATATATCTTCATTCCTAATCATATCTCTCCTAGTATGACCACACATCCATCTGAGCATCCGCATCTCTACTTCTTTCATCTTCTGAACGGTGAACGTTCTTGACTGGCCAGCATTCTGCCCCATGCAACAATGCTGGTCTAACCATCACTCTGTAGAACTTACCTTTCAGAGACATAGTGATGATTTATCAGGGTAAGTTGTTTGTGCAAACAACTGTGAATGAAGAAACAAGGCCACAATTCCTTTTGACAACATTATTAAAGTGAGATGTAAGATACGGTTTACTAATGAGAAGATCTACATGGTGATAACATAAAGAGGTTGCAGTTGCATCTGATTCTTTTTTTCCTTTGGAGGATGGTGATTATCTAAGCATTTCCTATAAGTTCAGTCGTAGGCCTAACCACCAAAAAATGTGTGAGAAGATCGATCTAATTGTCATTAACACTTCCACTCTATGTTGCTTGGACTCCAAAAATGTCGCCGCATCCGTGCCAGCGGCATTTTTGAAGAGTCCGAACAACATAACTTATGGCCAAAGGTTTCTGTCACAACTTATCATTATCATTAAGTTGGCCAACTCACATTGCTGATCACAGAAGATTTTTTTGTTTTTGATTGTTAAATTATTTTTCTTGTTCTTTGGTCCAAAATAAATGTACAGTTTCAGGGATCTCAAAAAGGATAAGATATGGGGCTTCATGATCAACAGGTAAACAACCTGGCCTCCAGTTCCGGCTTCCTCTATTGTCAGGGTTCCACTACCTCATCCGTAAAGAGTTTTAAACTGTTCTAAGTTCATGGCTTTAAGGCTTCAAACAGGGGCCAGAAATCGAGCTAGTTAACAGAACGAAAGGGTGAGGTCCCTGTCTTTTCCAGTTGACACTCACACTCACAGCCACGGTATCCTTAATGTTCCAACATCGTCTACACCAATTGAGCCCTCAACGAACAGCACTTATCTTCCCATTGCTCTTCAAGAGCTTACTCGATTCTCTAGCTACCCTCATTCTATTTCTTGAGTTAACTATTTATCATCTTCACACCACATGTCTGTTACGAAATAATCGGCAGCTCTAACACCTAGGACTGTGGCATAGGATTACCAAAGTTCCATCCTGGTCTGCCAGTCTATAGTTAAGAAGATAACTGCTCTACGTTAATAATAGTAATTAGGAGATGCCTCTTTACCACAAAGTAAAACTAAAGTAGAATGTTACCGAGTATTACAACCAAGGTACGATCAAACAGAAAGGTTGATCTCCATAAAGCCTCAACTAGCAAACAAAATATTTAGATATACAGCCTTGATATAGGATACTTTTCCTTATCTCCATGAAAACCATGTGTTTCATTCGCCTCTTCATCAGTTGGAGAGTGAAGTACCTTCTTACATGGGGAACATGCTAAAGAGGTTTATATAGAACAACCACGATGATTTGTTGAAAAGGGAGAGTCTGAGTTAGTGCATCAACTGTGCCGATCCCTCTAGGATTTGGTCCATTTAACAGTCATTAAACACTTTGGCATGTTTCAAAGGAAGCAGCTTATTCATTAGTTTACAACACAAGTCTGACAAAAAACTTATTTTGTTGGTTATTTATGTTATAACATTGTCATAATACATGATAATTATGAAGCCATTCCTCAACTTAAACATCATTTTCAAACTAAAGACCTGAAAAAACCAAAATACTTTCTAGCATTGAAGCGGCACAATCTGGTGGTGGTGCTGTCATCGCACAGAGGAAGAATGCATTGGATACCACTATACTGGTTTGCAGACCTATAAACTCGTGGAATACAAATACTGGATTGCATACGTATTGCTACTCCTATCACCTCGACTGTAACAGAATCTAAAAGACTTGAAGCTGATACAACAAATTGATTGGGAAGCTCACTTGCATCACAATCACACAATTCTCCAGTCTCATTTGCTGAAAATACGGTAAATATTCTCCAAACTCCTTGTGACTTTCATTGGAATGCAATGATTTGCACTCTTAGATGTCAAGGATCTCTAGGATAAGACATATTATATAAGGATATAGACATGCACAAAATGTAGAGTATTATGATATTACTAAGAAAGATATAGTTCAAACAGATAATCTACTCCAAGTCTAAGGTCATGCATCTTAATTGGGGGTAACATAATATGTCAGAAAAGTAAGAAGCATAGGCAAGATATGCTGGCTAAATCAAGTGCAGAAGCCAAGTACGAGTAATGAATTTAGACACATCTGATCTTATTAGCAGTTAAAAACAGTCTCTCGTAGATCTCTTCCTGAATCTAAAATTGGCCCAAGAAAGCCTTTCAATACTGTTTATCTGTAATTGTTCAAGCACAAAACAGTCCAAAATTGATGTTGGTTCAGGTTCTCTCCAACTTCAATTTAATCTCTCCCTCCCTCCCTCTCTTCTAAGACACACACACACAAAAAAAAAATATACATTCAGACACATGTAAACTTCTATGTTACTAAATACTTCTTGCAGTATAATGCATCCAGAAAACTAGCATACCGCCTTATCCTTGGGCACGCCAACATGTACATCTGAAATTATGGCTACTGACTTATATATTAATAATGAATGTGCAAGTTGCAAGTAGCATGCACTTCCAAGCTTTAACACAAAAGGCAATGGGGGCTACACATTATAACCACACAAGACTTATGAGATGCTCCCAAATGTAATTTTCAGAAAGAAAGGAATCAGACACATTGATTCGAAAAACAACTGCAACTATGTACCTAAAGTAAAGGATTTCAAATCTCAAAAAGGTCAAAACACAATCATGCTGCAAACGAAAGGTCAAAAAATATTTTAAACCAATAGAAGTTGAGATTTTTTTATTTTGCTTACTTGGCCCAAGAATCAGGTGGAGACAACTCAAATGGATAGCTTGTCACGGGAGCATTCGGACTATTATAATCACTATGAGCAGCATTCTCAGGATTGAGAGAGAATTGGCTTTCACCTCTAGAATATGTACCAAAGAGTGCTTTTTGGAACCCATTTTCAGCACTGCTAGGCAAATTAGCACCAAGGGCCGCACTGTTCTGGCAATTTCCTGCATAAACTGTTTGTGGAGAATGAGAGACAGAAAGGACTGGATCATCATTTTTAAACAGTGAAGCCATAGTCTTCGGAGGTGCAGAAGGTATTATCTCTTCCATATTTGATCTGTTAGGTTCTGGATTTGAAAGCCAGTTGGCTGGAGTACCAATTAAACTAAGGCCATCTTGACCAAGTGGAAAGCTATTCCACATCTGCCATGTTCCCGTATCATCTGCATTACTTGAAACATTCATTGGTGGCACAGTGCGTACATCCTGAGACTTAGGAGTGCGGGGAAAAAGAAAAGACTCGGCATGCCTCTCCTCTGGAACACACAATCTTGATATTGGACACTCAATTGGCGATGGTCTGGTGACTTCAGAAGAGGTGTTACCATGCTTTACAGGACATGGTTTGTCCAATCCTACATTTGACACAAATCCAACGTCAAGCTGAAAGTTATCAAGTGACTCAGAAACGGGTCCAAGCAATGATACTGGGTCTGGAACATAACAAGGATCTTCAAAAATCTCTGACTCCTCTGGCAATAACTGACCTGCACCATCTCCAACTAGAGGAAACAATGGTTCTGATGATAATGGAAGAGTTGTAATATTACTTGTGGATCCAAGAGCAAAATTAGATAAAGGAAAAGGTGACGGGAGTCCAAAGCTAATGGGGTTGTCAAAGGATTGTGTAGATGGAGGTTGACGGGGGTAAGGTGGTGTTTGGACTTCTGCTTGTGGCTTAACAGATGGTCTGCTTATGACATTTGAAGTAGGACGATAAACAGCAGTTGAATGTGTAAATAATTGTTGCCATGATTTTTTAGGAGCTGTACATGGTTGAGATTCAATAAGTACCTGCAACAAACAGATCAGGGTAAATGTAAATATGGCAACTGCATAAATTACTGTTACCTATCGAGAATTCATTGAAAACAGTATCTTTTAAAAGAGTTACATTTCTCCTGACATGATGTGAATTCTATATTTTTAGAAGTATAGGTCAAGCAAACAAGACAATGACGCAACCCAAAAATTGAAATAACCATCGAAAATAACACCAAATTATCAGCTGCTGAGTTTAATTTTAGCATAAGTACCAGAAAAGACGTCTGATGAAAAAGAAGGCATAGATTTAAGCAAGAGAAAAGAAGATTTGCCAAAAGACTTACAGGATGGTTGATGCTCTTGTCATCCCCATTTGTGTTCAGTTTTCCAGATACCCTATCTGGCTGAGATAGTTCCCTCCTTGAAGCATGGGTTTGAATATGATCCATGCCAGTTTTAGATTTGTGTTCTCTTGGAACAGTAGAGGTATTATTACTCTTTCCAAAATGATCACCTCCAGTAAATGCTCTAGAAGACGATAAAAAGGAACCTCTCATAGCATTCCCATGGTTATGATTGCTTGTGGAAGCACCCTTAGAACCATGAATAACTTCTGCATTATGTATCTTAACAGTTTCTTGCCTATTTTTGTGCTGTTGCCTTCTATCACTTACGTCACACTTAGTTTGCTCACTTCCCTTGCCTGCTCTTTTATCCAGTTCTTCTGTATCTGAGTTGCTTTTGCTAGAACACCTGTCCCTTTCTTTCCTCTTCTCTTGACGCCTCTTTTCTGCTTCTCTTTTACTCTTTCGTACCTTATCAGAGGGTGACACTTTACGCTGTTCTTTCTCTGCCTCCGTATGTTCCTCCCGCAATTTCCTGCGCTCTTCCACCAATCTAGCAACCTCCTCTCTTTGCTTTCGCTCCTCCTCCTCCAATAGCTCCTTCTCTAACCTAGCCTGCTTCTTCTCTTCTGCTTTTCTTCGAGATTTCTCCCATCTACTCTCCTGACAATTTCCCCCATTCTCCCTTCTCTTATCCAACATTGCTCTTTGCTCTGCATCCATTGAAGCATCATCATCTCTGGATGAACTAATCCTAAAAAAAGTTCTGCAGATCCATATGATAGTAGAGAAAAAATTAGTCAGTGCCTTGCAAGCTAAATTAAAAACCCGAGAATATGACTTTTCTGCTAAGCAATGCTCCCTATCGAAAAATCCAGTGCCATTCTTGCTCCAAGAATTTGAATTCCCAACAGAAGAACCCCTGACCCAATTCCCATTCTCAAACGAATCCTGTCCACACATCCACCTATTTTCTGGCCAAACATTCCCATTTAATATCTTTCCACCTTTCCCAATTAAGTCTTTCAAAATCCCAGAATTCAAAAACCCCAATCCTGGCTGTACAGGCAAGTCCAGAACAGGTCTCTTCGATACATGCCCACAATAACAACACATAAACTTCCCACCACCGGGATTCTGATCTCTATACGGAGTTGAACAATTCCTACACTTCCTCGTTGCTATTTTCCTCAATTTCTGCATTTCAACGGCAACAAGCCTCTTTCTTTCTCTAGCCCTAGCTATTCTTCTCACGTGCCAAGCTGTTAACCACGGCATCAAAACCTCATACCACACAAGCGTAAACAAAAGCACCATTACACACCCCAACCTCGGCGACGTAATTTCAAACCGAAATGCAGGTGGCAATAGCTGCGATAACGCCCATAACCCAACGAGCGGAATCACCAACCATGGTAACATGGTAGCAACCCCTCTAGACCACCTTTGTATCTGGCACAATATACACATTATCCTCTAACCCCACACTTATCGTCCCCCTACGGAACGATAAACAGTTAAAATCAAACCAAAGTTGAAGCACACCTGTAGTTATAATGCCCCACAAAAGAATTATGCTTTTCAACAGGGAAACTCCAACGGTGTCGTTTCAAACAAAGATACGATAACCCTAGTCTTTAAATTTCAATTCCAAGTCAAATTATGCAGCAAGTTTCTGTTTTCCAATTCTTCTAGACCCTATAAATCTGAGAGAAATCGCCACCCAACCAACCAACGGAACCACATTATCCTCTAACGGAACGATAAACAACGAAAAATCAAACCACAGTTGTAGTTGCAATGACCCACAAAAGAATTAAGCTTTTTTCAGTCTCTATAAAAGCAACAAAACAAGCTTTTCATTTGTCCAAGGCTGCGTTGAGTTTTAGCTTTGTAAATACACACTTTGGCAAATAAAATTGTTTAATCACTCAAACAAACAAAAAAAAAAAAAGGCAACAACAAAACCCCAAAACTGTGTCGTTTCAAACCCTAGTCTTTGAAATATCACTTGTGAGTCACAGTAATGAAGCAAGTTTTCGGTTCATCAATTCTTCTAAACCTAAAAGAATAGATTTTGATCAATAAATCCCCTGATTTCAAAGGGAGGATTGATTAAATAGAAAGAAACGGGTCGGGCTAGGGTTTGGGGGAAGAGTATTGTTGTTGCTTTAGCTAGAGCTAAGAAGTTAGAAAAGGGCAAGGAAGGAATATATTTAGATAAAGAAATGAAGCTAAAACACGGAATGGAATTTACTTACCGGCGAATTAAATGAGTGTTGATTGACAGAGATGAGAGGAAAGGTTGTGGTAATGTTTATATTTGGACGGTGGTTGAACCGGGAGAGTTGAAATAAGACCCGGTTCGGCACATCATACCGGTTAAATTGCACGAAATTGGGGTCATTTGCACTTTTGTGATGGTCTTTAATATTTGCCTTCAAATGAGCTGGTTTTTTACTTTTGTCTTTCAAAATTGATGTGATGGAGTCATCGACAGACCTCGAACTTATTTGTGAAATTCATGTAGAACCCCCAATTGAGATCTTTATTATTTGAACCCTCTAAAACCATTTTTATTGTGCTATTTAGATACAATTTGTTGAGGTGGCATAGTGTGTGCATTACACTTGTTCTTGAGTGCGTGAACAATTTTAAATAATAATTGTCTATCTTTTTTTAGCTTGAAAATATGTGAAATATAATAAATGATCAAGAAAGAAAAAAAATAACGAAAAATAATAATATTGTTTGCCCTTCTTCTTACCACTAACCCCTTTCCCATCACCGTCACCGCCACCGCCACAGCCATTACCGTCGCCGCCGCCACCACTGCCTCTTCCACCGCCAAAAATTTGAGAGAGATGGCAAATCCAGAATGGACATCATTTTCCCCTTCCGGTAACCACAACAACCACTAACTTCCTATCTTCACCGACAGTGTAAACTCATTTCGAAGTCAAACCCAAATGTCAACATTGATAAACTCACTCAAATCTTTCCTCAAGAAACTATATGCTTTCCTATCTGTGTTGGTTAATTAGTACTCTACTAAACTACTTGTGTGTCCTTAATTAGTAAATTTTGTTTTAATGCTTTCGCCAAAGCAACGTCGGAAAAGCATCAACACAACCAGGCGTCTTCTTCGGGGATTTTGAGAGTTCAGTGTTAACGGAGAAAGGAGGGAGACGGGTGAGCAATGGGCATCGTGGTGGTTTAGTGGTTGCTTCGATTCACCGGAACTAGAAGCTCCTCGCTGGGAAGAGAGCACGAGAAGAAGAGTTTGGGGGGGGGGGGGGGTCTGTTTGTGGAAGAAAGAAAATAATATTTTTCTTTTTTGTAATTTTTATTTTTTTTTAAGATAAAATCCATGTGTTTCCGTTTTATCGGTTGTTTTGGCGTGTGAATTGCACGTACTATTCATGTTTGGCTGAATATTAACTTTGTGTCCAAGTGGCACAAGAACATCTTATTGGAGGGTTCATATGGTACGAGTCTCAATTGGAGGGGCCAAGTGGATTTCACGGACAAGTTCGAGGGTCTGTCGATGACTTCAGCCTTTCAAAATTAAACTTATGCCTAGTGAGGCGTAAGCTACCCATCATAATATTCACAAGCTATGACATAAATTCGATTTTAAAGGGTAAAAAATACCAGCTCATTTGAAGTGCAAAAATTAAAGACCACTCCATTTGAAAGGCACGGTTTGCCCTTCGCATAGATCGGTCTTTAATTTTTACTTTAGCAATCAAACTTATATTTTGGCATCGGTTTTTTAAGGATACGAGCATGACTTATAGAATATTACGATGCGAAAATATAAAAACGTATGCCCCGTGAAAATATTATTTGCCTTAACGGACAACTATTAAAGACCAGCACAAAATAGGAATAAAAGTGCAAATGACCCAAAGAAGTTTAGTAATCCGCTATGGGCCCACGGAGGAGCCGGAGCCGGAGCCTATTGAGAGCTTTTTTGTGCGCGCGGATTGCCCTTCAAACGCACTGGATTTTGATTTTTGCTCCTCCTGTATGTGGTCTTTAACTTTTGTCCCTTTTAATTATTTAATAAAAATATTCAGACCTGCTTTGCAAGGCATAATTTCTGTAACCTTTTTTTCTTCCGAAACTGAACTTCTGCCCTGCTTGGCATAAAATCTGTAGGAATTAAGTTATGCGGCATGCGTTTTGTAGTATTTTAGATTATGTTGAGTGTTGAAAGTTTTGCCTTGTCTGACATAATTTGTCTGGATGTTATGATACATATGCTGAAGTTAAACGTAAACTATGCTTAACGAAATCTAAAATTAATTATGCACTTTTTTAGATTATGTTGAATGTTTTGTCTTGTCAGGCATAATCTCTGTGTATGTTATGATACATACGCCGAAGTTAAACATAAAGTATGTCTTGCGAAATCTAAATTATGTCACGCCAAAAATGCTAAAGGGAAAAAGTTAAAGACGAACAAATTTGAGGGGCAAAAATTAAAGACCACCCCGAAATATGGGCATTTGTGCGAATGGCCCATCTCAATTGAAGATAAAATTTTATCGCCGGCCTGATTCCCCAAATATAATGTACTTTTCTTTTTTTTTGAAACCACTAAGTAAAATTTAGTGGAGGAATATTTTATTAATAAATATAATGTACTTAAGAAGTTATTTTATGATAATACTATACATGAAATTTCATGTACTATTAAGGTATGACAATACTTGCATAAAATTCTTGCATATTGCTTGATTACATGTTTAATACTTGTCTAAAATGCAACATTATTTGTCTGTTATTTGTGTTGACCGCATAAATAATATACTTGCATAAGTTATTCAAGAACGTACTATTATTTTAGACGGGAGTAATTAATAAGCTAATGCTACATAGTGAGAGACAATTAACACGTACTTGGATAATAAATGATGGTTGCATTATTTGTCTTAAAACAATACTCCTCCCTTCATGTTAACTTGTCCATATTTGATTTGACACATTCTTTAAGAAGCAATAAATTAAATGATAATTTTATTATATTATCTCTAATTATTATAAGTCATCTTAGTCATTGGAAAATTAATTAAAAAAAATTAGTACCTAATAACAAGGGGAAAATAGGTATAAAATAGCAACTTATCTCTTGATTTTTTCATACTGAATAAGTAAAAGTGAATATCTATTTTTGGTATGATGGAAGCAAAAGTAAACGGAGGAAGTAACAAATTAAAAACTCTTGACGTCATGAAGTTTAGTCCATCCTTTGATCAACTCAAATTAGTGTGTGTCCTAATATGAGACAAAATTTACTGCGAAGCTGATCTCGTCGGATAGATGAAATAAATTCTATCATCCTTTACCAACTTACGTACTACATTTGGCAACATTAACTCTTGAAGTTTGAAAATTTTATACTCCTTCCGGATCAAAAAAAGAGTCCACTTAGCCTTTTTTTCTTGAATCAAAAAAAGAGTCCACTTAGCAAATCAAGAAAGAATTAACTTTGTTTTTTCATATTTGCCCCTATTAAGTGTTATATGATCAAATCTCAATGCCTATTTAATTAGGGGTAGTTTAGTCAAATTACTTATTTTTATCTAGAAGTTAGTATTTTCTTAAGGGGTGTAGAAATAGCTAAGTGGACTCATTTTTTATCCGGAGGGAGTACAATAAATGAATCTCTTTAAAGATCACTTAAAATTTTAACTTGCTTTGATTAGGATATTATAGTGAGAAATTAAACTAGAATTCTGCCTGATCATTTTCTAGCTTATTAATTCATCATTATTACTTTGGAGTGGTTTGTTTGAGAGACACAAGTTATGCAGGAATTATAATGCAAAATTTGTAACACAGTGATTAATAATGCATGAATTGCAATGCAATAATTATTAGTACTTGGGTACTATTTTGAACAATGTAAGATTTATAATATGTGTGTTTTTAAGGTTTTAATTGTTTGATACACTTGGGTCATTTTGGTATTTTTAATTATTAAATGTATTGCTAATTACACTATCTTATTCTATCTTCCACCCCCCCCCCCCCCCCGAGATCCATTTTAGTTGTTATAGTACGTACTACTAAAAACAAGCTATTTACCTACGCGGGTTACCGAGGGACAAATTAAATGTCACTATTCCGAGGTACTTTGCCACGGCGTCCCTCGGAAAAGTCAAATATTTTAATTTTTAATTATTTTTTAAAGATCCCGAGGGACATCCCTCGGTAAATTATTTGACTTTTTTAAAGTCAACATTTAATTGACTATACCGAGGACTCCCATCGGTACATAATAAAAAACAAATTAAAATTTCCGAGAGAGACCCTCGAATATAAATATAAATATTTTGCATTTCTTTTTTCCCCGTACCGAGGGACACCACGTATGTTAATAAAAATAAAATGAAAATTAAATAAAATATACCGAGGGAGTCTCTCAATAGAGTAGATATAATTATTTTGAGTTTTCTTTTGAAATTACCGAGGGACGTCTTCTTGGTAAATTAAATATGTAAAATTGAGTATTTAATAAATAATTATTTTATATTTTTTAAATAAAAAATAGCGATGGTGTCAATTGGTAAGTCCCTCGGTAATTGTTTAAAGTTTTTTTTTCTTTTTTTCGCTTATATTACATTTCTAGACTTATTATAAGAAAATTAAGTAGTACCACTTATTTATTGTACCGAGTAAAAGTGTATAGTGATAGCACTCTAAAGAATGTTATAAGTGATAAGTTTAAAAAGTGATAGTATAAATAGAAGTGTTCTTATTGGCATCCTTAATAAAAGTTAGGCTTAAGTAACTAAAACGCCCCCGAACTTGGCACGAATTGCAACTTTCGTCCCCAAACT